>NW_007253789.1:691693-709643 GCF_000164805.1 Carlito syrichta
CCAGGCGGGTCTCGAACCCACAGGCTCAGGCAATCCACTCACCTTGGCCTCCCAAAGCGCGGGATTACAGGCTGAGCCACCGATTCCGGCTAACTTTTAATTTTTTTATTTTAAAGATGTGGGGTACAGTTCATGGTTAGGTATACAAATGTTCATTATGCAGGTACCCTTGTTGATGAGGTGCAACCCCCTCCCTTTCCCCAGGCAGATTTCTACCACTGCCCATCCCTCCTTCCCCCCCACCACCACCTTCGCAGTTTCCTGCTACTTTCTATGTTCCCAGATACTTTGGAGTTTTCAAAGACTTTGGGGACATCTTATTCTGCAGCTTTTTCCTTTAAGCATTGGGTTAGTCTATTGTTTCCTGCAATTGTGTTTTTCCTTTTCAGTCAACTGTAAAGTTACACAATTGCTTGTGTTTATTTTGTGTTTTTTTTTTATTAAATTTATTTTAAAGGTATGGGGTACAATTCAGGATTAGGTAGATAAGTGGTTGTTTTGATTAATTACTCCAGAGAAAAGACTTTTCGAACAGGATGAGCTCTGACTCTGGTCAAATTAAGGTAGACTTACGAGTAAGGTATTTTAGGAAATCACCTCACAAGTCAAATACTGAAAATTCTTTGAGAATGAAGCCTTGAAGAAGGCACAGTTCCATTCGGCTTCCTCCTGTGGTTACAAGACTTTCAACATGATGTGAACTGTTGGTTCTTAAGGTTTCTATGGAGCAGGACAACTGAGGAAAATATTGAGGTAAATTAAAATGCTATGAGCATTGTTATCATTCAGCTTCTTTTCTTAAATATATACTCCCTGGATTACCACAGCCTTTGGTTAATTTTCAGAGTTCTGAAAATGTTGATTATGATAATGTCTGCCAATTTTCTCAGTGCTTTTATGAAGGAAATATCTTTTGCTATTTCTACTAAAGTCCTTGTCTTAACTTTCTGCTATTTAATAATTTAGAGTAGAAAATATTGCATTTGTTTTAGAATATCATTATTGGATTCTCAAGTCTTAGTTTTTATATGCCTGATAGAACAATAGAAACAAACAAGCAAGTGTATTTTAAACATATCTCTTCACCTCTTTCCAAAGTTGATACGAGGTAAAGAGATCATTATATATCAAGTAACCCCAGAGTGACTATTTTAAAATTTGTCCTTTTGGGATAGATGTAGTTGGATTTAGTTCTTGAAGTAGGGTGGTAATGGCAAGGATATTTTTCCCATCCAAGTACTAACTAGGCCTGACCCTGCTTCCGAGATCAAACAAGATTGGGTGCATCTGGAGTGGTATGCCTGTAGATGGCAAGAATAATTTTAAGCTTTATCTTGATTTTAAACAACTATAAACAGAATCCTATATTGAGTCTGTTCCTTGAACTTTTCCTTCCTCACTTCTAATAACTGAATATATCTAACTTCTCTTAATACCAGTTATATCTACTTAAATAACTTTAACTTGACTAGTCTTAATTTGAGAAAAGTGTGTTTCCAAGATTCATGCACATCACTTAATTGTTTAAAACAGCATCTATACAGAAAAACTTCTGAAAGGGAGTCTGGCTCAAGGAGTGAACTCAATAATTCAATTTTATTCCAGGTTTGTTTTAAATAAGTTAACTTCTCAAAGTTGCTTCACACAAACTAAACGCAGGATAGGTCTTCAAATAGTTCTTCTGTATTCCTCAGAACAAGAGCCCTATGTGTGAACAAAAGAACAGTGACCTCCAAGTAATATGTGCTGCAATGACTGTTTTGGCCTTTTTATGAATGAGAACTGCAATAGGAACTCAATAAATGCTTGCTATGTGGCTGCTCCTCGGTAAATTGCTGCCCTTAAATATTTTCTCCGAGGAGTAGATTCAATGCAAAATTATAAGATTTAGTATATTCATGTGTCTGCCACATGTTCACTGGTTGGATCTATGAATCTTCATCACACCCGTTCTACTGCTTTTCAGATTAACACATCTGGAATTATGTTTCTAAGTACAAAGAGATGCCTGTTAAACCAGAGCTGACTTTGCTCTAAATCCCCTAAATGTGCTGACTTCATTGGACGCTACTGTCTTTTGACAGGAGTGTCTCAGCTTCCTGAATAATGATAAGTAGTGAATTACAATAAATGTGGACTTAGTAAGTGAATGTTGTCTTTGTGTGTGCTCTCTACAAGCCTGGGAAGATGAGACTGACAATTTATAGTAGAATAATTTTCTGTCCAGTCCCTGTACAGAAATTAACTATATGGCTTTTTAGCGAGTTTTTTGGGAGGCTGTCATAAGAATTTTGAAAAATGATGATCAGACAAAGTACTCTGAAAGACATTAAATAATGATTTAAATAGGAGTATAAGAATTAAAGGTGGAAAAAATCTTGAAAGATCCACTCTAAAAACTATTAGTTGAAGGAGAAATTAGATTCTAAAGGTTATGATTATATTTTAAATGGCATACAAAAACTCCCACTAAATCTTACAAATTCTAGTCAGGGAAGAATGTGGTGGCACAATTATTAATAGAAAAAGCAAAGAAAGCAAATGTAGCAGTTTCCTTTAATGCTGTCTTATCTGTACTGAGTTATAGAAAATTTATCTTTTGGAGAAACAAAAAATGTGGAAAATTGTGTTATCCCAAGTTTGCAAAAGACCACTATTATTCTTACAGGAATGAAAAGATTAAAAAAAAAGAAAAGCACACACACTACAAGCACAAACCATGTTTTTACCAACATGAGAATCTCGTATTCTCATATGAATGGCCTCAGAATATGTTTATACACAGAGAACATGATATATTGAGTATCTTATAAAAATATTAAATATATAAATAATGCAATGCTATTGAAAAATTTAAAAATAGCATACATAAAAATAAATCTCTAATCATGTAATAATTTTGGCCTAATTACATTGCTTTTTCTAGTAGAATCCTGAAAACAAAAATGAATACCAAATCATTATTGTTGATGTGCTAAAAATTACATTATATTTAATTCAATTATTTTTATTATCTTAAGCAAAATGACTTGTTTCATTTCAACAAATAGAAGGGATTCTTCTTTCTTTTTAACATTTTTAATTTTAAAGATGTGGGGTACAATTCAGGGTTAAGTATACAATTGTTCATTATGCAGGTTCTCATCACATAATATTTTTTCTATATTATATTGAATCATATTAATATAGTATATATAAATATATAGTATAATTAATACTTACATTATTAATCAAATTATGAATTTATAATAATATTAAAATATAATTTATTATACAAATATGCTATATTTATTATACTAGCAGTAAATAGTGTTTTAACAAATGAATGCATCTTTACCCACTTATCTTGCCTACTCTTCTTGTTTGCTTGACTTTTAAAATTATAGTTCATTTCTTATTTACTTATTTTTGCTTTTCTTACTAGATACTATGTTCCCTGAAGGCAAAATCTTTGGTTTATTTATTTTTATCCTTCACATCGTATTAAGCAAAATAGTGATCATAAGGCATGGTTTTTACCTTCAAGTATCCTCTCTTATTTTAGCTTAACCTTCACAATGGAGAGTATGATATTTGCTAACCAGATGGCTATTTTTCATCATCAGGTGTAACATTAGAGTACTAAGTTTTTGTCGTCACAAATTCCTATTCTTATTTCCTTTACATTTTCTGGTAATTTCACTTTTCTTCCTTTCTTTCCTAATTTTTTACTTTTTCTGCAAAGAATCCATGACTATTTGGGAGTGGTAGAGTGAATGACTGAGAGTTCGGACTATGTTTAAACTCAGTTCTTGGCTCTCATTATTTAGCTGTTGTAACTTTGTGTAAATTCTTACACAATTCTCACCTTTTTTTTTTTTTTTAATTGGAATCTCACTGGGTCGCCCAGACTGGACAGCAGTGGCCATTCCCGGCCACTGCAGCCTCGACCTGCTGGACTTTGGCGATTTTTCCACCTCAGCCTTCCAAGTAGCTGGAACTACAGGCACGCACTACCATGCCCGGCTAATTTTTTTATTTATTGTAGAGATGAGGTCTTGCCAAGTTGCCCGGGCGGGTCTTGAACCCGTGGACTCAGGCAATCCACTCACCTCAGCCTCCCAAAATGCGGGATTACAGGCTGAGCCACTGAGCCCGGCTACTATTCTAATCTTAATCTTCATGTCTCATTGGCAGTTGTTACAAAACAGTTTTATAAATTGCGCAGAAAAAGAAAACTGTACATATAAAGGATTGGTTCGCCAATTTAGATAGGATAAAAATCATAGGGTAGAACAATCCTTGATTGTTATATAAGATAAAGAAGAGAGAGATTTTGTACAGGCTATGTTTTCTTTCTCTCTTGAGTTTCTTTGAATTTTGCAATAGCAAAAAATTATGTAGTACTTTATCCTTCTTTAGGGTAGAGCTTTTGAAAATTAAATGACCTTTGGAAATGATACTGTTATGTTGAAGCATAATATTGCAGATTATTTGGGAAAATCAAAGATACTACCAGGAAGCAATCTTTATTAAACAATTAATGGTATTTAGGTAGGAAAGTAAGCATTTTACCCCAAAAGATTTTTTTTTTTTTTTTTAGAAGATAATATCTGGCTGTTTTATGTTCATAAGAAATTGTACATTTCTGAGCTACTTAGGTGTTTGTTTCTCCCAATATATCCCGGAGGATTTTTGACAGTAAATACTAGAGTTATAGAAAACTTTAAGTTTTAAGGCTCTCCTTTCTTGTAATCCAGATCCCTTAACTAAATATTTTTTTAAACTCTATAATACTCAGTGACGTATCACAGAAACAAAGAGCTGAATACCACATTTTCTCATTCATAAGCGGACCCTGAACACTTATCATAATGCTATAAAAAAAAAGGATTGACAGTAGTGGGAAACTGCCAGGGGAGAAGGGGGGCACATAGCATCAGTAAGGTACCTGATCTCAAACCAGGCAAAGTGGAGACCAAAGGGAGGCCCAAACTTTACCTGTATAATGAACACTTGTATAACTAATCCTGAATCGTAACACACATCTTTAAAATAAAATAAAGCACATACAAATTTTTAATGTTCTTAAAAAATACAATTTTAGGTTCACACTAATTTAGGACATCTCTATAAAATTTGATTAACCTTTCTCAAAATGTTAATTCCAATTCTTAGATCATATTTTTATTCATTAATTTTATAATACCAAACACTGCTTCATACTTATTTTTTAATCTTTGAGTAAAGATTCATTCTGTCCAGGGATTAATCTGAACACCATATGACTTAAGTAGAATTTATTTACATAATTGGGAATGAATGGTATGGAGTAGGATGTATTATTTCACTTTGTATTTTGCAAAGTTACCTTATCCTGTTTCTGCTGGGGTTATACATTAACATGCATATTTACTTCTCTCTCTTCTTTTTGGCAAAGTTATTTATAAGGAGTTTTGTTTGTGCTTCCTTCCCGAATCCATATGTTGAAGCCTTAACCCCCAAAGTGAAGGTATCAGGAGATAAAACCTTCAGATAATGTCCAGAATGTGAAGCTCAGAGGGTGAAATTATTGCCCATGTAAGAAGAGAAATGAACACTAGCGCTTCCTCTCTTCACCGTATGAAGACACCATGGAAAGACAACCACAACAAAAACAATATTTTCTATGATTTAGTTATCTTTAGTTATATGTCAGACACTATACAAAGCAACTAACATGCATACTCCCATGTCATTTACTTATTCAATACATAAAGTTTTATTACATTGTAGGAATTGTTCTGGGTATTTAGAATATAGTGATGTGGCCATCTTGGTGGCTTAGCCTATAATCCCAGCACTTTGGGAGGCAGAGACAAGTGGATTGCCTGAGCTCACGGTTCCAGACCAGCCAGGGCAACTTGACAAGACCTCATCTCTACAATAAAGAAAAAAAATAGTCAGGCGTGGCAGCCCACACATGCGGGGGCCAGCCCCTGCAGATATTGGGGGTCCCTGGTAGGAAAGATGGCATCAGCGATTAAACTGGAGGGAGAGATATTAAAAGAAAGAAACATGGAGGGATAGGTATAAAGAGAATGAAAGAAGGGGGAGAAAGAAAGACACTGGACTCTGTCTAGTGCAGAAGCCGATTCTGTAGGAGGGATAGATATAAAGAGAAAGAAAGAGAAAGAAAGAAAATGGACAACTGTTCAATGAATTGAGCAGAAGCCATTTAATGGGATAAACCATAAGTCTTTTATCCTAAATTTTCACAGGTTAAATCACAAGACTTTCACGTGAACACAAAGCCAGGTGGATGAGGGGCGTCCCCCACCCACCCAGTGTTTCCTCAAGCATGAGGAAGGACAATCCCAATTAAATCACAAGGCTATTATGTGAACACAAGGCCAGGAGGATGAGGGGCATCCCCCACCCACCAGCATTTTCCCAAGCATGAGGAAGGACAATCCCAAAATTATCTCACTGTTCCTTAAGCTTGGTTAATGTTCCTCAAAAGCAATACAACAATTCTAACATCATAATATTCTAATAATCAATAGCTTCTAAAGCTTATGCATATACAACACCTAATGACTAACTTAAATCCTAATACCTTTCTATTCTCTGCTAATTCTACCTACACTATAGAAACTCTTAATTATAGCTCAAACTAGTTCCTAAAGAATGTAGCCCAGTCCAAACATCACACTGGGCTGTTTCTAGGAACAATTGATTACAATCTCTTAACAAAATGGCTATGCTAGAATCCTATATATCTATCTTAATTTCTATAAAAGTTTCTGATTCCTAATCCTAATATATAAAGCTGATCATCAGCAATAAAGCTTCTAAAATAAAACCCAAATATAAACTGTAAATTATACTAAGGCCAAAACCACAATAGTAAAAAATGGGAACAATGAAATTTGTAAAGTTAGCTATATTCTTATTAAACCTCAAAATATCATGTTTGATCATGCTTGAACTAACATAATTCACTGACGTAGCATAACCTATTCTACAATACTTTCTATGAATAAAAGAAATTCAATTTCTATAATAAGTAGAAAAACCCTACACTAATTGTAGCTAAAAACTGGTTTAAAAGAATGCAGCCCAGTCCAAGGTACACGCTGGACCCTTAGGAATGTGGCCCAGTCCAAAGTTCGTGCTGGCGCATTTCTGGTAACTCTAGATAATCATCTATACCATCTAAAACTGAAAACAGCTCTCCATATGTATATGCTAATTCTACAAATATACTTTTAAATCTTATAAAGAAGCTTGTACCGAATAGAAGGCTCCCAAATGTGACCTGAGTTTGAATTATATCTAATACCTAAGCTGAAACCACAGTTCATGGGAAACAGGAACAATGAGTTTCTAGAGCTAGCCATGCCTGTCACTCACAGAGCCTTCAGCTTAGGTCAGCAGAGTTTCTTTTGGCTAAATAGAAAAAGGGTGGAGGGAATAGGGTCAACAGCTCCCGAACACATCCTAGTGGTCTCAGGGTCCATGGCCCACCTTATCCCTAACATTCAGGTGGGCCTCCATGGCCAGCTCCCAACACGCACCTGTAGTTCCCACTACTTGGAAGGCTGAGTGAGGCAAAATTATGGCTGGAGCCCAGCAATTCTACACTAGGATGGCCGTCAGCGGGCCACTGCACTCCAGCCTGGGCAAAGGAGTGAGACTCCAACTTAATTAAAAAAAAAAAAAAGAATATAGTGATGAGCAAAACAGACAGGCTCCTGCTCTCCTTATCCTTCATTTTAGTGGAACAATCAGATAATAAATAAGAAACAATCAAAAAGGAGATACAACTATACGACTATTTCTAAAAGTACGACTATTTCTAAAAGTGCTGTTTTGTGAAGAAAACAATATGGGTATTGTGATAGGGAGTTAAAGAGGAGAGGAAGGGGAAGTAAAGTGAAAGCCTGCATGCAAAGTAACATTGGAAGTGGGGTCTGGATGATGAGAAGCAAGATAAGGAACATCAGAGGAAGGCACATCCAGGTATAGGAAACAGCAGATGCAGAAAGCCAACCGAAGTGGGAGTGCCTTTAGATTTCAAGAAATTCAAACTGTTCAATTCAATGTGACTGGAACATCATGAGTGAAGAAGACACGAATAAGAGGTGACATTGAGGAGGCAGGCAAGGGTTAGGTCACACAGTAGCTTGTGTGCCATGTGCCTTAGTCTGTTTTCTGCTGCTTGTACCAGAGAACCTGACTTTGGGTAATTTACAAAGAATAGGAATGTATTTCTTACAGTCTGAGGTTGATAGACTACATGTAGTGTGGGCTTTCTTGCTGGTAAGGACTCTTCAGAGTTCTGAAAAGTGCAGGGCTTCACATGGTGAGGGGGCTGAGCTTCCTAGCTCAGATCTCTCTTCCACTTGTTATAAAATCACTGGTCCCAGTTCCATATTAACCCATTAAACTATTTTTTTTTTGAGTTGGAATCTCACTCTGTCGCCCAGACTGGAGTGCAGTGGCCACTTCCGGCCACTGCAGCCTCGATCTGTTGGGCTCTGGATCCTTCCGCCTCAGCCTTC
The DNA here is from genome assembly GCF_000164805.1 of Carlito syrichta. Classification (NCBI taxonomy): domain Eukaryota; kingdom Metazoa; phylum Chordata; class Mammalia; order Primates; family Tarsiidae; genus Carlito; species Carlito syrichta. Next base: position 700,219 of record NW_007253789.1, read on the forward strand.
CAAGTAGCCGGAATTACAGGCACGTGCTACCCTGCCCGGCTGATTTTTTGATTTATTGTTGAGATGAAGTCTCACTGCCCAGGTGGGTCTCAAACCCACGGGCTCAGGCAATCCACTCACCTCAGCCTCCCAAAGGCGCGGGATTATAGGCTGAGCCACCGAGCCTGGCTAACCCATTAAACTATTAATGCAGAACTAATCATTTCTTAAAGGTCCCACCTCTCATCACTGCCACATTGGGAATTAAATTTCAGCATGCATTTTGGAGAGACAAATATTCAAACCATAGCATGGTGGGAGAGAATTTGGATTTTATTTTAGTTGCAAAGGAAAGGCTTACACAGGGGCAATGACATGATCTGTTTTATGTATTAAAACGGTCATTCTTTTGTTAAGTAGAGTGTGATTTGTAGAGGGTCCAAATGTGGAAGTAAGAAATGACTAGGAGGACTCTAGGCAAGGGAAAATGGTGACTTGAGTGACAGTAGTGGGCATGGAGGCAGAATAAAGTGAGTGGATTTGGGTTGAACTTTCAAGGATTGCTAGCAAGATGTCCTGATAGAGTGAGTGAGATTTTTAAGTGAAAGAGGAAAAACAACTTGCCAAGTAGATGGACATCCTAATTTTGAGTTTCAGTTTTAGTTAGAATACTGGTTTACCTGCTGTAAAACATCCAAAAATAACAGAGATTTTTAAAAGATAGATCTTTATTTCTTTGTAACCGTCTGAAAGTATGTGGTTCAGGACTGAGATGATGGGGAATTCTGGGAACCAAGAGTTCTATTATTTTGTTCTTGTTATCTTTAACATTTTGTTTCTTCCTGCTGCTAGGGTGACTGCCTCCAATTCTTCTATCACTTCCCAAGCAGAGAGGAGGGAACAAGAGAAAAAGGGAGACACGTTCCTTACAACTCTAAAGGTTCACGTATCACTTCTATTCTTATCCACTTGTCTAAGCCTAAGAGTGGGAAGCCTTAGATTGCTTACCTGTAAGTGGGAAGAAGGAGACAGGCAAAGGTAACTTTTGCTTAGTGGCCACAGGCCTGATAACTGTGACCACCTACATCAAAATGGCAAAACTGCTAGGTCTAAAACCTGAGAGCCTCGGTGTCAACGTAACTTAGTTGTTTGTTCCATCCCAGAAAAGATAAAAGACTGTAAATCAATAAATACATGATTTACTTCAGGAAATTCTTCTAAACCAATTTATCTGAGACAACAGTAGTCTCCTCATCTATGCAAACAAGTTGCTTATCAAACAAAAGTTTACTTCTCAAGACTTACTTCAGGACCCTTGCCTTACTTTGTCCATTAATCCTGAACTATTATGTCTTGAACTTTATCCAGTGCCTGCTTTAAACCAACTGAGGCCAGATCCTAAGCCTTATATATATCTCACTTATTCAACTCCCTTACCTGATATGTTAAAACTTTCTCAAGGTGGTGTTCTTTCTCACTTACTGTAGCCAATTTCAATAATCTTAATTTTTGTTTTAGCAACAGAGTGATTGGTCACATATTGAAAATATCAACTATCTGAAGGTCACCAGGATTCAACTGAGAGAGGTCTCACAATGCCACAGCCTATGACCCTTACCTGTAAATGGGAATACTCCTCTGAGACCCTTAAACCTCTTCTGACTAGAGAGATGAGGCAAGTTTTGAATTAGATCTGCACTCCAATTATTATTTATTGAATGAAAAATGGTAGATAAATATTTTTCCTAGGAAATGAATTTCTTTTTAGAAATATTTTGATGACTAATAAGAATGGTGATCTCACCTCTTTGGTGCCAACTTGCCTGGTGACTGTACATTTGCCCTGTGACTGTAAAACTACTGTTGTGTTTGTCCTTATCTGTATGTCTTTCTCTGTATGTTTTAGACCTTTAAGAGTGAGTGAAAGAATGAATATATGAAGGAGGACCCTCTAATATTACAGAATTATCTTTTGGAGGACAGGCTTCTTGTGATACAGGCTTTTCTTGCTAGGTTAGTAGTCTAGGAACTTGTTGGCATTTTATGAGAGGATGTACTCAGCTTCAATATACTTTTTTGGAGATTTTTTTCAGCATATTTTCCCATTTCATGATGGGTGACTTATGAGTGCACCTGCCCACACTGTGCTGAGTGTTTAGCAGTTTTTGACCAAAAGTAGCATGACCCCTGTGCTCCACTCTCCGTATTTACCAATCCCATCCTGAGCAGTTTTTTGTTTTTTTTTTTTTTTTTTGCTTTTCCCCGAATGAAAAAAAATCTTCAAAGGGAAACATTTTGCCGATGTAGAAGAGGTGAAAAAAAAAAATTACAGGGCTATTTTGGGTCCCTCCTCTTAGGTTTGATAAGTTCATTTTGAAACAAGTCTAGCAGGTCTTGTTGGACATTCCTTATAAACACTTTTCCTTGGGTCACATACATAGATATAATACTACTTTTCTCAATCTTGTCTTTTTAATCCCTGAAAACTACTTTATTTAGACCCATTTACTCAAAGTCTGGAGTTTTATCAGATCCTACATCAATGATGAGGCTCTTGGCTCAATTCTAGAGACATGAAGTTGCATACTCATGGTTTTTTTTCTGATCCTGGCTGAGCTCTTGAAACTGACTCGGTCTAAACCTGAGTCTGTGCCTCCTTTGGGATAATCTTTGTGACTGTCTTTCTAAATGGCACAATTTCACCAATGATCAGTCAGGATTACGGGCGTCACTTGGGGAGAATTTTTGATATAAACAAAATTCATTTGTGGAGTGTCATAGCACAAAATAGAATACATTTCCAAATATTTAATGTCTTTCATCTTTGATTGGCATGAAGAGATTTTCAAAATAAATTTAGATTGTTTCTTTATGGAATTCTTTAGTCAACTCAAATTTAAAATGTGGAAAACTTGAAACTAGATTTTCTTTAATCCCTCCCAAATCAAGATCCAAACCTAATATGACAAATATTATTATTATGAATTGGCAGATGAGAACATGACTTTAAGGGGACACATAACTTGTTTGATGACACATAGTATGGTAGGCAGAATACTGACTTCCCCAATCCCAACAAGAAAGTCCTAATCCCTGGAAACTGTGGTGTGTTACTTTACATGCCAAAAGAGATTTCACAGGTGTGATTAAGGTGAAGATCTTGAGACAGCATTATTTTTCTTGGTTATTTGGGTGTACTCAATGTAATCAAAGGGGGCCTTATAATAAGAGAAACAGAAGGCAGAAATCTCAATGTAAGAAAGATTTGAAGATGTTACTCTTCTGGCTTTAAAGATGGAGGAAGCTGATGAGAGCCAGGGAATGCAGGAGGCATGGAAAAAATGAAAAACACAGGGAAACAAGCAATTTCTTCCCTATACATCCAGAAGAAAAATGCAGTCCTGCTGACAACCAGATGTAAGTCTATTGAAATACACTTTGCACTTCCAACTTATAGAACTATAGATAAAATTTGTGGTGAATAAGACTACAGGGTTTGTGGTCATTTGTTACAATAGCAATAGAAAAAAAAACAGCTAGTAAATGTTGAAGCAGGTATTTGCCACATCTGACATTAAAACACATATTTTTAGCCAGGCCAGATAGCAGCACTCCCAAAGTTAAAAGCAGCAAACAAACAAATCCGAAAGGGGCCAAGAACAAAATGGAAGCCAAAGTAATTAATTAAGAATCCAAGAACAAAATACAATTTAGAAAAACTGTGTGTGTGTATGTGTGTGTGAGAGAGAGAGAGAGAGAGAGAGAGAGAGAGAGAGAGAGCACGTATGCAAAAGATGGCAATGGTAATCATGATGAGGGGCAGCTGTGAAGTCAGGGAGCAGTCTTGTTAAACATGTCTCAAATAAACATTGATTTTATTACATTCTGTCCAAAGTGTTTAGCTGGGAAGATAAAGTGATAAGTGTTCAAACAAGGGGCAGGCACTGTCCTCAACCTGCACAACTTAGATTCTCCTTTCAAGAACCTCTCTACATTAAATTGAGTTACATCTCTATTCAGTTTAAGAAACATCTTGCTAGAGTTAATGCAATTCAATTTAAAAATATTATCAATACAACAATTTTTTCATGCTTTCTCTTTTCAGGTCCTCCTTGTTAGCAGAAAGGTGTTGACATTAGCCACTCCAGGCAGGGGAAGATTGCATGATAAATTGAACTCAGAGAGGCCCAATCTTTGTTTTTCACAATGAGATATCCTTGTACACATACGATGCGACAACAACAGACTTGTTAATTATTCCAAGAACCTTGGTAGCCATTGTTCTCAAGGTTCTGTGAAACTGTTGCCTGTCCCCTCTGCCTCCTTACTATAATTGTCCACGATGATCTGCAACCTCCTTTACTCAAATTCTGATTTCAGCATATCCCCAAAATGCTAGAAAAAGGAGAAATTTCAACATAGATCCACTCTGTATTTATATATGCTATTGGCAATCCCCCAGATCCCTGACTTGTATTTATGAAAACAGATTTTAAAAATACAGTAATAACTGAATTAACTTTTAAAGTGAAAGGCAAACCATTTTTAATTAAAGTTCAGTAAATTATGTCTTTCTCATGTAGAAATTTCTATAATCCTATCTATCTCCAGGTATACCTGTGCATCTTGTAATGGTCTTGTCTGTAATACCTAATCATGATCATTACAATAATTCCTAGAACTAGTGTGGTTTACAAAAAATTTAGAAATTCCCTGCTCATTTCTTTCAGTACAAGCCATTAAGATAGCTGTTTAAGAATTACTAAAGACCAGAAAGTGTGACTTATCCAAAGGATATAGTCAACAGTGGTAATGAGACTCAAATACAAGTTTTCTGATTTTTGGTATATGTTGCTCCCTATTATGCTGTTACAGAAATAAATATCAATCTCTTTTTGTCAATTGCTGACTTAACTTCTCAATTCAATTTCTACAACTTGAACATTATTTGGTATCATCATAAGACTCTGAACTGGAATTTTGTATGAATGTGAATGTCAGTCTACACATTCAAGCAAGGAAGAAACAATCTCTCTCTTTATTTTCCATAAATCAGTTAATTTCTCCCATTAAGCCCACTATCCTGCCCAGTGAGAAAAAGTCAATCCCAGTAATCCCTGGACTTCTCTCCTTTATTGAAGGCATATAAGGGTCTGGAAGATCACACTGCTAGGCTATTTGGAGGAGAGCCACCCAATCATATGTCTTCAAAAGTTACTCTGAGATAACCTGTGATCTGGATTACACAATTTAATTGAAGTAACCTATGCTGTAAATAAAGTAAACTTTGAGATCTGTTGTTTACCCAGTGAAAGAATGAGTTTGCCTCTTCTGACTGATAGAATGGCAGATGATATTAATACTAACAAGAAAGAAGAAACTTCAGATGTTGTGGAAGAAATAAAACTAAATTCTTCAATTGCATCACAGGATGTTTGGATGAGTAGCCCCGAAAAAAGATTCCATCAAAGAATAATGTCTCACAAGAAGAGAAAACTAAAGTTTCTCAATCAGTACTATATGATAATAAAAGTCTCACTACTGAATGCCACCTTCTTGATTCAGTAAAGCAGTCTGATTAATATCACTGATGTTGGCACTAAGACATGAATTAAATGCCAGGCCTAAACTTCAGTAATCCATTCACTCAGCTGGACAGGAGACATCAGGAACATACTAGACACATTTCCTTTGGTGGTAACCTGACCAATGACACATTCAGATCTGTGTCTTCCTGAGACTTTGGTGCTGGTGATCCACAAAGGCATTTCTTTCTAGGATCTTGGCTGTATCTAGCCAAGGGACCCATCCTAATATACCTTTCTTCTTTTTGCCTTCCTCATGTATATACAAGTATATAGTTTAGGTACAGTAGGGTGGCTACCCAAAAACATGACTAAAGAAACATGGCTAAAGCATGTCTGATGCTTTTCTGATCAACATACCTCTACTTGTATTTTTTTTTTTAATTTTCAACAAAAATGTTAAATTCTCTAAGGGGTTAAACTGTTGGAAACAAAAACAAGAAACACTCAGGCTACTTGTATTACAGCAGGAATACAGTTATAAATCAATATCTAACAATCTCAAAATAAGAATATTATCCATCATTTCTTTTAACGTTGCAATAAACCGTTTTTCCATATCATAGAACAGGTTTAGGATATCAGGTTAAGAGAGGAAAAAAAGTATATATAGTTACACGACATGCAAGAAATCCCAACATTAGTCCATTGTCTTTAAAAATATGGTTATCATATCAGTTATTAACATGCACATGAATTTTAAAAGTGAACTAAATCATTAAGTGTGCCTACAATATTTTAATTAAAGTTGGGTCATATAATAGAATCTGTTTGGTTTCTGAGCTCCTATAATTAATTTTCTTGAGAAGGATGGGACGTTCCTCTAAGCATTTCATGCTTTTGTCCTATGTAAATACTGAACTTCACTTTTTAGTTATCTTAAGTACTTTAGTTTCCTTATACTACTTTCAGGTGGAAAGGTTTCTGTGATTTCTGTGTAGAAAGATTTTTTTTTTCTAAACACCCCAATATTTGAATCATAACATTTTTTTCTCCCCATGGACGTAGAGTGAGTTCCCTCATTGCTGAGTTTGGAAGAACTGAACATCCATCCTCAGCCTTTCCCTACCCTTCTCTTTGGACTCAGCCTGCCTAGAGATTAGGTCTTCTGGCCTTCCCTGCTTTGAAGAAAGTTTGACAGAGAAAAAGCTTTCACATAAAAACTTCTACAGTGGCTTAGTTCAGCATCCAAGAGTATGTGTTTGTATATGTATGTGTGTCTGTGTGTGGGGTGGTCAATTGTCCAACTCTGGGCTGTCTTGAGGAAGCTGTTGTAGTTCCACTACTAAGGTGCTTTCATTAGTATCAGTTTTATAAGGAATAAGATGATTTTTAAACATTTTCATTCTGTTTAACTTCTTTGTCTTAATTACTTCACCTTTTGCATCAGGAAAACCAATGGTATAATTAACTGGGCTTCACCTAAAACATCAACAGTCACTTTGAACAAGCTCTTTATTTTCTAGAATTAAAATCTTTGCTTTATATGGAACAAAACCAAGTGGTTGAAAAGTTAAAAGCAAAAAAAAAACAGTAAATAAACTTTTAACACATTGCCAAATAAGGGTGGCTGTATTATGTTTTATTACTTACTTTAATTTCTCAATTAAGGTCAGCTAAATATACCACTTATTTGTCATCATAGTTTCAGTCGCCTAGATAGTTAAATTATTTTCGTGTATTGCTTTAAAAATTTCTATTTAAAAAATAATCTCAGGACTTCCGGCAAGATGGCAATGGGGCAACCTGGTCTGTGAGAGCTGGGATCGCTGCCACCTCTCCTGCAACCAAGAGGTCCTGCCCGCCGTGAGTCCCCTGCCTGTGCCCTGAGGCAGGTAACCATCTCCAGTCTCTGCAGGTTCCTACCCGGCCCCACCCCCTCTGGGGCGAGCCGCTGAGATAGCACCACCTGCTGGCGATTCAAGGTAACAACACCGAAATGGGAGAAACAAGCTTGAAAAAGACGTAGGCCAGAGTGGTGAATGGAGGGTGATCTGGACTGTCCTTCACAGCAGACCAGGGGCAACTGACCCTAACTGCAAACTAATTTACCAGCTTGAAAAGAAAGCTAGAAATCAGAACTGAAAGGACATTGGACTTAAATGAAAAATCTCAGAGTGTGCTTCATTGATTCTGTTAGTTTAATGACTTAATTCTATTCCTACAGTATTGTTCCTTTTTTCCCCCTATTCCTTTTCTTCTCTTTTCTTCTCTCAGTAAACCATATCTTTGTATAGAGGAACAGCAAACCAATAAGGTGGTTGGTTAGCTTGTATGTTAGCATCACTATATGTTTTATTTTTTTTGTATGGGAATTGGTTCGTCAGTAACTGTGGTCTATTGTTTTTATTTGTTTCAGTATAGGTCTCTCTCTCCATTCACTGGCACACGTTTGTTTCCCCCCCTTACTCCTCTATCTCTCCATCCCCCTCTTCAACCCACTGTCTGCTCCATTCTCTTCCCTCTACTAACCACATTTTATTTCAGGGAGTAAACTTATAACCCACTGCATGGACAGATTCCAAGGCAGTGGGAAGTGGGTTACAGATTATCCACACAACTGTCAGTGAATACCAGGACCTGCAAATAGATTTTGAATCACAGCTCCCCCCTTAAGTAAATCTCAAAACTGCAAAAAGGACCACCCCCAACCTACAGTGCAACTCCAGAATTGAACAAAGTAAGAGGGCAAACATAAAGAATAGGAGATTGAACAAACAAAAGTAAAACCAATCCCTTTACCCCTGAATAACAGAATTAAAGAAGATGGTGACGTGGAGGGAAGGAAAAAAGTAGGGAGGGGGAAAAACTGCACAAATGAAGAAAAACCAAAAGAAGAATATAGGGCTCAAACAGACCCCTGGGAGATCAGACACTGAGAAAACAGATTCTGGAACACAAGCAATGAAGAGCCCCCAGAATGGCTGGTCACATGCAACAAACCCAGTCATCAAGACATTAATGGAGAGAATTAAAAAAATTGAGGAGAGACAAGAGGAAAATAGGAAGGAGCTGATGTCAGAAATAACTGCAGTAAAGAATACTGTGATGGAAATGAATAACAGACTAATAAGCATAGAAAGCAGAATTAGCCAAGCAGAAGAAAGAATCTCAGAGATCGAAGACCAAAACACAGAACTAACCCAAACTGTCAAAAGCATAGAAAAGAAGCTCAAAAAGACAGAACAAAACCTGCAAGAGATGAATGATCACTTCAAGAGACCAAACCTAAGAGTAAGTGGGCTTCCTGAGGCAGTGAGAGAAACAGAAGCCACACTGGAACAAACATTTCATGAAATCATTCAAGAAGACTTCCCTCATCTCATCAAGGATGAAAAAATTCAAACACAAGAGATTCAGAGAACCCCTGCAAGACAACAAATGAGATGACCAACTCCCAGACACATAATAATTCACCTAAACAAAGTAGCTATAAAAGAAAAAATCCTAAAGGCAGCAAGAGAAAAAGGCCAGACTACCTACCAGGGAAGGCCAATTAGAATAGCAGCAGATTTATCCACAGAAACCCTTCAGGCTAGGAGAGCCTGGGAGCCCTATCTTCAAAGTTCTAAATGATAAACAATTTCAACCAAGAATAACCTACCTAGCCAACTTAAGCTACATTAGTGAGAGAGAATTGAAATCTTTTCCAGATATCCAATCCCTAAGAACCTACACTGCCACCAGACCATCTCTACAAAGAAACACTTAAGGAAAGTACTGAACACAGAAGAAAAAGAAAAAAGAACAACAACATTCTTCACAAGAGTACAGGCAAAAGATTAAAAACACACATGAACCAACTCCAGAACCCAAAGAAAGACAACAAACAAACAGGAACAACTCTGTAAGAACCTTATA
>NW_007253789.1:709729-712843 GCF_000164805.1 Carlito syrichta
AGTAAGAGGATGGGAAACAAACTTTCAGGCGAATGGAATACAAAAGAAAGGAAGAGTAGCAATCTTAATTTCAGACAAAATACCTTTCAATCTATTTAAAACCAAAAAGATACAGAAGGCCACTACATAATGATAAAAGGCTCAATCCATCAACAAGAAATATCTATCCTAAACATATATGCACCCAACATAGGTGCACCAACTTTCATAAAGCAACTTCTAGGAAAAAGAAAGAAAGCTATTGACTCTAAAACCATCATAACTGGGGACTTTAATACCCCACTCACAACCCTAGACAGATCATCAGGACAAAAAATCAGCAAGGAGATCTGGAACCTCAATGTGATTTTGGACCAAATGAACTTAATTGATACCTACAGAACACTCCATTCAAAGATCACAGAATATACATTCTACTTATCACCGCATGGAATGTATTATAAGATCGATCACGTAATTGGCCATAAATCAAGCATAAGCAAATTTAAAAGGACCAAAATTCTACCATGCACCTTCTTGGACCACAGTGGAATAAAAATAAGCATTGACACCAAAAAAGTCTCCCCAAAACCCACAAAGACATGGACAATAAACAACAAGATGCTAAACAACTCCTGGGTCAATGATGAACTCAAAACAGAGATCAAAAGATACCTGAAAACAAATGAAAATGAAGAAACATCTTACCAAAACCACTGGGACTCCTTGAAAGCTGTAGTAAGAGGGGAATTTATATCCCTACAAACACACATGAAGAAAATGGAAGGAACACAAATTAACAACCTAACAAGCCACCTAAAGAAGCTGGAAAAGCAAGACCACAAAAACCCTAATTTCAGCAGAAGACTCCAGATCACCAAAATAAAAGCCCAAATCCAGGACATAGAAGACAAAAAGATAATACAAAAAAATCAATGAAACAAAAAGTTGGTTCTTTGAAAGGATAAATAAGATTGATGGTCCCCTAGTTAGACTGACCAAGAAAAAACGAGAAAAAAATCAAATAAGCACAATCAGAAACACAAAAGATGAAGTCACATCTGACCCTGAAGAAATACAAAAGATCATTAGAGACTACTACGTACACTTGTATGGAAACAAACTTGAAAACCTCAAGGAAATGGAGAATTTTCTGACATCACACAACCTACCTAGGCTGGAACAGGAAGAAATGGAGACCCTAAATAGACCAATAGCAATCAAGGAAATTGACTACGTAATAAGAAAACTTCCTACAAAAAAAAGACCTGGTACGGATGGTTTTTCTACAAGAAATTTAAGGAGGAGCTGATACCAATCCTACCGAAGGTATTCCAGGTGATTGAAAAAGATGGAACTCTCCCCAAATCATTTTACAAAGCCAACATCACATTGATACCCAAGCCAGGTAAAGATCCAACAAAGAAAGAGAACTACAGGCCAATATCTTTGATGAACATAGATGCTAAAATTCTCAACAAGATTCTAGCAAACCGAATTCAGCAGTACATCTCAAAAATCATCTATCATGACCAAGTAGGCTCCATTCCTGGGATGCAAGATTGGTTCAACATTCGTAAAACCATAAATGTAATTAAATACATCAACAGATGTCAAGACAAAAACCACATGATTACATCATTAGATGCAGTAAAAGCTTTTGGTAAAATCCAGCACCCCTTCTTGATAAAAACCCTTGAACATCTAGGCATACGGGGAACATACCTCAAAATAGTAAAAGCCATCTATGAGAAACCCACAACCAGCATACTCCTAAATGGACAAAAATTGGAACCATTTCATCTGAAAACTGGAACAAGACAAGGATGCCCACTCTCACCCCTCCTGTTCAACATAGTATTGGAAGTCCTGACTCGAGCAATCAGAGAAGAGAAAGCAATCAGGGGTATCCAAATAGGAAAAGAGGAAGTCAAGTTATTTCTCTTTGCAGATGATATGATTGTGTACCTTAAAAACCCAAGAGAATCTGTCAAAAATCTCCTTACACTGATAAAGGCCTTTGACAAAGTCTCAGGATACAAAATAAATGTACAAAAGACAATCGCATATCTCTACACCAATAATAAACAAACAGAAACCCAAATAAAAAACACAATTCCATTCACAATAGCCACAAAAAAATGAAATACCTTGGCATCTTCCTAACCAGAGACGTGAAAGACTATTACAATGAATATTACAAAACACTGCTCAAAGAAGTCAAAGATGACACAAACAAGTGGAAAAATTCTCATGCTCATGGATTGGAAGAATCAACATTGTGTAGATGTCTATCTTACCTAAGGCAATCTACAGATTTAATGCAATACCCATCAAATTACCAGCAACATTCTTCTCAGACCTAGAAAAGACAACACAGGAATTCATATGGAAACACAAACGTCCAAGAATAGCCAGAACAATCCTCAGCAAAAGAAAAAAAGCAGGTGGTATCACATTACCAGACTTCAAACTTTACTATAAAGCTACAATCATCAAAACAGCTTGGTATTGGTATAGAAACAGGCATATAGATCAATGGAATAGAATTGAGATTCCAGAAGCAAAACCTCAATTTCTCAACCAACTTATCTTCGACAAGACCTTTACCACCTACCACTGGGGAGAGGAGAACCTATTCAGTAAATGGTGCTGGGAAAACTGGCAGACCACATGCAAAGGATTGAAACAGGACCCCTATCCATCCCCATGCACAAAGGTTAACTCCAAATGGATCAGAGACCTAAATGTAAAACCTCAAACCATAAGAACCTTAGAAAATGAAGGAATTACCCTCATGGAAATCAGAACTGGCATCCAATTCCTGAATAAAACCCGAAACCCACAGGTCATATGAGAGAAGATAGACAATTGGTACCTTATTAAACTGACAAGCTTCTGCAAGCAAAAGAAACCATCAAGAGAGCAGGGAGACAGCCTACAGACTGGGAAAAATTATTTGCCAAAACCAGGTCAGACAAAGGTCTAACATCCTGTATCTACAAGGAACTCAAGCATGCTGAAAAGAAAAAACCAAACAACTCCATTATCAAATGGGCAAAAGATATGAACAGACACTTCACAAAAGAGGATATCTGAGCAGCCAACAAACACATGAAGAAATGTTCAACCTCA
>NW_007253789.1:713055-761125 GCF_000164805.1 Carlito syrichta
GAAAGCAGTGTGGCAATTCCTAAAAGCTCTAAATATCAACCTCCCATATAACCCCGCAATCCCCCTACTGGAAATATACCCTGAAGAACTCAAATCACTCTATAAAAAAGATACCTGCACACGTATGTTTATCGCAGCGTTGTTCACAATAGCAAGAACCTGGAAACAACCATGCTGCCCATCAGAAGAGGACTGGATTAAAAAAATGTGGTACATATACATGATGGAATACTACACAGCCATAAAAAAGAACAAAATCATGAATTTTGCAGCAACTTGGATGGAACTAGAGTCTATAATACTGAGTGACCTCTCACAGAAACAAAGATCCGAGTATCACATGTTCTCACTCATATAATGGACCTTGAACATCCAATGTAATACTAAAAGAAAATGACTGACGGTACTGGGAAACTATGGGGGGAGAGGGGGAATGGGATTAACAGTAGCAAATATCTGTCTGGGGAAGGGGAAACACCTCTTATCAACAGGGTGCCTGAATGAAACATAATTGTGCACCTAATCCTTAACTGTACCCCACAAAACCACAATAAAAAATATTGATAAAAAATAATAATAATCTCACTTATTTCACAAATATTTTTGGACATGATTCAGATACATTTTTAGCCTTATGCCAGAGTATTTATTTTTCTTTTCTTTTCCTGCCCTTCCATCAAACGCATTTCCTACAATAATACTGGTCAGCATAGCCTTTGCCTTTTGAATATTTTCAGCAATACTGGAATTGGATAATAAGAAAATATCAACTTCTCCTTCCTAGATTTTATGAAGGTGTCTCTAGAATAATTCCAGAACTAAATTAAATATGATAATCTCTAGTGTTGGTAAGCAATTGTCTCAAGACAGAACATCCCGCAGAAATCCCCAAGTGTTGTTTGTTTTTTCACTTCCACCAATTAAAAAATGATTGGTTAGGATGAAAATAATAATGAGACTCTAACATGATGAATAATTCTTAGGTTTATAAATAACCCAAATGTACAGACCCAAATGACTGCAAGTAGAAATAAGTTGAGTTGTTTTTGTCCAATAATAATTAATACTGACTTAAAATCTGGAGACAACCCACATTTGTATAAAGTAATTAGGCAACAGAATATGGCTATAATTTTGAACTTTGTCTATACATATGGGAAGGTTATGTAGATTTCTTAGATTCCCATTAATAATATTATGTTACTTGGTATATAAATGTAACAGGAAAGTAACTTAATTTAAATATGCAAGTGGCTTTGTGCATATACTCTCCATATCTTATCTTTTACTTTCTAGCTTTTCAGTTAGGGTACATTAATTCAAATGAACCACTTGTTCAACTATTATTTAGTAATAATTTAAAATTCTAATTCCTTAAGCAGTTTTGACCCTGCAAGAAGTGAATTTTGGACTTAAGATATTTTTGACATTACTGTCTTGTACCCCTGACACACACTCACTCCTTCAAAGCTTATCTGTTCATTTTCTTAGTACTGAGATTCTTACTTTTCAAGGAATCTGCTATCTCACTAGACTGTGAGTATACATTAATATCTCTAATAAGTTATCTCTGGATGATGAATTCTCTGACATTTAAAAAAATGAGTGATCACTTTAGAAATAGTGAGATTTTCAAGTTTTATATTACACTAACAAAAGCTCTCTCTGTGGTCATTTATAACTCGATAGACCAGCAGAAGTATTTGAGGTCATTTAGAACTTTTGGTAATCATTTAGCCAGTCATTTCCTCAGCATCTTCTATATACCAGACATTGTAGTAGGTGCTAGAGTTTCAAATCTTCTTGCAACTTTTCAGGACATCCATTTAAGTGTCCATTCTACCCTTTCCATCTCTCCATCTATCTGAACAGCTATCCAGCTGTCCAACTAGCCATTACTGAACGTCTTATATGTGTCAGTCACTTGGTCAATGTCTGTCTTTCCTGTTAGAATAAAATTTCTATGAAGGGGGTTTCCATGTCACGTGATCATAACCTTGCATAGTGCCTTGCTTATGGTAGATCGATCATTATTTGTTGAGTCAATTAATGAATATGCCAGAGCCCGTACTCAGTTCTGGGGAAACAAAATCAATAATATGCTGTATTTGCGGTACAGTATCTTAATGCCTATGCAAGATTAGAGTTGGCACAAGCTTGTCATCTGAGTGATCAACATGAACCAAATGTTGTTACTCTTGAAGAAGAGCCTCATTTTTTATAATGCAATTTTTCATCTCAGCACCATAAGCTAATAGTATATTTTTCATGTTTTTCTCATTGGCCTATTGATGCTTTATCACATCTGAGTTGTGAGGAATGTCTTACTTTGATCCCTCTAGTAAAGATACAATCAGTCAAAAGCTTCTGATTTTTTAAAAATTTTAAAGATGTGGGGTAACAATTCAGGATTTGACACATAAGTGGTCATCGTACAGGTGGAGTTTGTATTAATAGCCCTTCCTTTACTTCTGCCTTTCTTTCCTTTTTCCCTCCTTCCTTCTCTTTCTTTTTACATGTCTCCTTTCTTCTCTTTTTCTTTTTTTTTTCCTTCCTTCCTTCCTTCCTTCCTTCCTTCCTTCCTTCCATTCTTCCTTCCTTCCTTCCTTCCTTCCTTCCTTCCTTTAGTGTCAAAAGTCACTATGATATTCAAGTAACTGAATATATCTCTAGATTAGTACCTGGCTTTAAATATACATACATTTGAAGATTATCTCATTTCGAGATTGTCATTTCTTAAAATATTTCATCACGTTGTCATGTTTGTGTTTATCTGCTGATGTGAGGTTGATAACATCTACATTTTACATCAAATAACTAAAGGCAAATCTCTGTCACAGAGGTTGCATTTGTTCTTACGGTTTAGTTCAGAGCTCTACAATTTTAGCAGATTTAACCATCTCCCCAGTTCCTAACTTGGCAATTAATGCAGCTTAACATCTAATTCCATGCACACATTGAAAATGCATCCATACTGGAGTTTGAATGAAGAGCACACAATTAATGCAGCACATATCTGCATTATGTTAACGTCTACATTTAAAGCTAGCCAGAACAATGAATTTAACCTTAGCGTTACCTAAAACCAGTTTTTTACAGTTAAAATCAAAGCGCATGCAATAAGCTACTTTGAAAAGACAAAACACCTCTGAGGCAACATAAGGTATGTGGATAGGAAAGTATCATTAGTGGACTGACCATTTTCCAGGTGCCAAGTTGAATTAAATCACAGTTAGAACTAGGAATGTCTCCAGAAAGAATGCTGAGTGGCTAGTGGAAACTGTTGGTTTCTTGGCCTTTGGTGACCTTTGCACAATTCAGTGACTTTTCATTAATTATGTTGTCAGTGCTGCAGATCTTAGTAACCTGAAAGAGTTCATCTACTCCTTGGAGGAAAATATAATGGCAGAATCTACAAAGTATTTGCCAAACAAGTACTTGTCAGAATTATTTACTACCTACCTAAGTCAGACTGAAAATAAAGGAAGTCAAGGAAAAAATATGGAAATCTGGAGATCCTTGTGCTCACAATGCAGAAAATTCAAAAGAATTTGAATGGCTGACGTGATTTTGTTTCCTTCCTATTACTGGAATCTACTTAGCCTGTGCAAAACTGGAATTATGGTATTGTAACATTGTGTACTGGCACAAATCACAAAAAAAGTAAACTTTACTTTCTACTATTTCTCTTTTTTACTTAAAAAAGCACAAAAAATAGCATTTCTGCAGTTCACCATTGAAATATATGGATTAGATTTTCTTTCCATTTTGTCAAATAAATCAAAAATTGAAAACTTAAACCTATTAATAATTTGAATGAATTAGGTAAAAAATATAAAAAGTTAAAATTGACTTTACCTTTTAGGGCACATATATGAACCAAATAATCGGTTTGAATTGTATTTATTTACTATGTAAACATTAATATTAGCACTAAGTAGACATGAACATTAGTTTTCCAGAACATATCAGAGAATGCATCCACATTCGATATACATTGCACGTGACATCCATCCAGAAATGTAAAAAAGTATATTAATATCTGGTAAACATTATTATATGAAAAAGACAAGGTTAAGGAGGGGTATGTCTTTTAAAACACATTATTGATGATCATAAGATTAATTACATACAAACTTTTTCAAAGTAGAAAAAGCTGTAATAGTTCTCTGATGATATAAATTATACATTCTCAGATTAATAAATACTTTGAAAAATAAAACAATAGAGAAAATGTGAGAAAGAAAGACAATCAGCACACCAAATTCCACAACTCAGAGATAATTCTCTACATCTATCATCCTTTGAACATTGCATAAACACTTTAAAATCAATGAGTCCAAAGCCATATCTTTTCCCCACAGATCTGCTTATTGTCTTCCATTCTCCATTTTGGACGTATTAATTCACCCAGCTTAAACCTATTAATAATTTGAATGAATTAAGCTAAAAACAAGGGATTAATGCCCATTTTCTCCTTTTTCCCCCTATTCAACATCCAATGGATTAAGAACATTTTTCTTCCCTCAAAAGTATTTATTCACTGTCATACTTATTCACCGTCATATTTATTCACCATCTGCCCTTTACACTTCCATCTTCAAATGTATGCACACATTACATTCTGTCTACTCCATTCACCAGCTTGCTAGCCTGTCTTCCCTCATCTTGATTCCTTATTGTCCACTGATTCCTAGCTGTGGCAATTTTGTCATCCAAAGGATATTTGGTTGTCATTTTTGTTTTATAACCAATGGGGGGTGCTACTGGCATCTTCTAATCAGGAGTTAATGCCAAACATTCTACAATGTTCAGAATGCCACTCCAGAGCAAAATATTATCTGCCCCCAAATGTCAATAGTCCTAAGGTTGAGAAATGCTGTTCTAATTCATTCTTATCACTATCTCCAGAATTATTCCATAGAAGTGCAATTGTGATTAAGCAAAACTCCCACTTGAAATATTACAAGTTTTCTCACAGTACTTAGCATAGCATTCAAGAGCTTTAAAATGTACTACCTGTCTGCCTTGCAAGATTTGTGATGTAAAACTTTTCTTCTCATTTGCCAATTTTGAGAAATTCTAAACTTTCCTTTTGTTGTTGTTGTTGTTGTTCCACTATATTCTTTCTGTGAAGTGTTTTTGAATTTGTTCTGTTATGTATCTGGAATGCCCTTTAACTCTCTCCCTCTATGTGGCCTAAGAAATCCTACTTCTTTTCAGGTCTGAATTTAAATGGCCTAAGAAATCCTACTTCTTTTCAGGTCTGAATTTAAATGCCACTTCTTCAGAAGCCTTCTCCAATTCCTGGGACTAAATTAGTTCCCTCTTTCTTAGCATTCTGTATTTCCCTTTCATAGCATTCTTTGCACTTTTATTATTTGTTCAGTCTTCTGTCATGTGGCTTCAAACTAAGTAAAGACAGGGTCTATATTACTAGTCTTATTTCTAATGACTGGAATATACAAAGATATCAAATTGTTACATTAATTACTACTATCAAAATTGATCCTTCTTGTATTGATTTGGCATAATGCATTATCATCTTAATAGATAGATGTCTTGTGCATTTTCTCCTACTATAACAGAATACCACAAACTTCATAATTTTTAAATAAAAAAGACTTATTTGGCTCATGATTCTGGAGACTGGGAAGTCCAAATTTCAAGGGTTGCTTATGGTGAGGGCCTCCTTGCTATAATATAGCATGGCCAAAAGACATCACACAGTGGAAAAAGGAAAAAATTGCAGATGCACAAAAGATGAACAGAAAAAAAGTGTCAAACTCCTGTAACAACTAACCTATGTCCACTATAATGGCATTAATTTATTTAAAAAATGTGTAGGTATGAAAATTCTAAAATCAAATATTAGCAAATTAAATCTGATGATGTAAAAAAAGGATAATGCATCATGACCAAGTAACATTCATACCAAGGATGCAAGGGTGGTTTTGCATTTTGAAATATATTTCATCATATCAATATAATAAAAGAGAAAATCCATATGATCATCTGAATAGAGACAGGAAAAGCATTTGACAAATATTCAACAGTCATGCATAGAGAAGCTATCAGCAAATTCAAGAAAAGATAAGGAAATTTCTTCAATTTGATAAAAAGAATCTATAGAAAAAGAAAGGTCTAACATCATGCTCAATTATGAGACTGGATGCTTTTGCCACAAACTTAGGAATATAGCAAGACTGTCTCCTCTTATCACTTTTTGCTTGTCATTTCAGCAATAAGGTAAAAAAGGAAAGACAATCAGATCAGATGGCAAGTAGCAAGAGTGTCTTTATTTGAAAATTGCTTAGTTGTTATTTAGAAGTGCTAAGAAAAACACACAAAAGCTTTTATATGCAACAGTGAGTTTCACAAGATTATAGGACAATAAGTCAAATGTCAGTTTTAATATTTGTTGTCATAAGTAAACAACAAAATATAAGTTATAATAACATCAGAAACATGAAATATATAAAGATAATTTTAACAAAAAATGTGCAAGGATGGTATACCAAAAACTACAAAACATTGTTGAGAGAAATTAAGAAAGAATTACATAAATGGAGACCTATACAAAGTCATGTATTGAGACCAGACGTGGTGGCTTATGATTGTAATCCTAGAAATTTGAGAGACCAAGGTGAGAGGATTATTTGAACTTAGGTGTTTGAGACCAGTCTAAGCAACATAGTGATATCTCATCTACAGAAAAATATAAATAAAATTAGGGGGTAGCATGTGCCTGTAGTCCCAGCTACTCAGGAGACTGAAGCAGAAGGATCACCTGAGGTCAGAAAATTGAGGCTACAATGAGCCGTGGTAGTGCTGCTGGACTTCAGCCTGGGTGACAAAGTGAGAGTTCAACTAAAACATAAAAATAATGTATTGAAAGACTCACATCTTTGAAAAGGCAGTTCTTCAAGTTCTTACTGCTCAATAATAAGTCAAGCCAAAAAAGAAAAATGTGTAAAGAGACAAAACACAGAAGAATGCATACAATATGACCAAAAAAATCCCAAAGAGTTGTTCATTATTTTTAATTTCCTGTAGAATGCAAACTAAAACTATGATTAAATACCATTGCATACACACCATAGTGATTACATTATAAATATACCTAGTATCTATGGAAAAGCTTGTACTCAAATGTTATATTAACTGTATGTATGATAACCTTGATTGGAAATATCTCAAATGTTCTTCAGTAGTTGAATGAATAAACAAATTGCTATATATACATATAATGGAATACTACTCAGCAATATAAAGGAAGAAGCATGCTGAAACACTCAACCATATAAATGAGTTGCAATAAAATATTGCTAAACTAAGGAAGTCAAATACAAAGCCTGATGTAAAATTCCAATTATATGGACCTTTAAAACACAAATTTAATCTAGAGTGACAGCAGATCAGTGTTTGTCTGGGTCTGGGAGTCAAAGAATGATTGATGGAAAGGGACACATATGAACTCTTGAGGATGACAGGAATGCTTTACTTCTCGAAAAGGCAAAATTTTAATGGGTACATACATTTGTCAAAACTCATGTAAAGGTACACCTTTATTTTGTGTCAACCATACTTTAACAAAGTTGCTGTCCTTAAGTGTATTTGCAGGAAGAAAATATCAGTAAAGATTTCAGTGCTAGAGAAAATAAGTGAATTTATTTATAAGCATGCACAGGACAACCTGGGGACCCTTAAAAATGATTTAATAGATGGGTGGGTATGGAGTTTGGAACTGCAACAATTTATGCAGGTGGGTCACAGGTCCAGTAAACTGTGACATTGCAAAAATGCTAGTATGACATCATTCATTTCTGAAGGCCATGAAGGTATGAAGATACATGAATTACACCCAAGGATACAAAATAATTATTCCTCTTAAGTTTAAGAAAACAGTAGTTAATACATTTTCTAATATAATTTAATTGTAGTTCTGAAAATAGCACTGTAAGTACCACATATCTGAAGCATCTATAATGTGTTACAAATTCAATCTGTACAGATATCTATGATTATTAAAGTAATGATCATAATTTGGAGTCATAAGGCAATATATTGAAAAGTTTATACAAAACTGTAAAACTAGAGCTATAAAGGATCTAAAAATATTTAATCCAATTTTTTCATATTAACTGTGATGATAGAAGTCTAGTTGGGTGGTGGAAAATTGTATCATAGTCCCTGATTTTGTATCTTTCTCACTATTTTGGACCTTTGACATAGCTTTTTAGTTTCTCACATGAAAGTACAGTATTTTTCCTGACCACTGGCCTTTACATTGGGCTAGGTGACTTATTTTGGTTAATGAAATAATGCAGAAATAATGGTGTTCCAGCACTAAGCCTTGAATTGATTCAGAGGGATTCTCTAGCATTTCTGTTATCACTCTGAAAAGAACCTGCATGGGTTAACCTACCAGGCCAAGGAGGAGGATGAGACCAGTGAGTAGAGTGGCCTCAGTTGAGTTGCCCCATTTAAGCTGAGCATAGAATAGCAGATCTCCAGGCAACTTGTAGAAAGAATTTCATATCAATGTCTTGTTAACAATTTTCTAATTTCCAATAAAAATAACTTATTTAGAGGCAGTTTGGGGATGGTATAACATAGGCCATGGAACTAGAAGTACTCAGTCCAGTCTAGAGTTTCTCTACTAATTGGAGAATGGATTTGTACCAAAGTATACCTGAGTATTAGATCCAAAGCAAAAATGTGAAGAAAGCAAAATTTAATTTGCCATAAGTTAAGTATTTGCAGGTGTTAAAATGCTTTGCTTTGGGGACAGCTTGAATGCTGAACTCTTCTATTTTACATTAAATGTAAGCATATTGTAACTGACCCTCAAACTGTGGAAAATAGAAGGCAATTTCAAAAAGAATAAAGAGAAGGGAGAAAAGACTTGTTTTGGGGGAGAAGGTAATCCTTGGATTCATTTTCCCTAGTAGTTACTATTTTAAATAAGATATATAATAAAATGACTTCTTTCAGTAGGGTGAGGAGGGAGACCATCAGGGTCATCGAGGTATGAGATTTAAAAAAATAATATAGCATTATGTCCTACTCAGGATAGACCAGTATTGCCTTATCTTGTCTATGTGATTACGAACCATCATAGCCAAGGTGACCAGTGACCTGTAACCTATCCTTGGGAAAGTCCTTGGAAAGCAAATGTCAAGTCCTGTAAGAGATCCTGGCTAGATCAACTCAAATAACCACATGAATTAAGCACAGATAAATTCAGTACATCAAAAGCAAATGATAAAAACAAAACCCACAAATTTTCTTATCAGACAGAAAAAAGTATTTCCTACTTAAGTAATGCTAAATATGAAATAGATAAAAGGTAAGTGGAGTTAGTAGCAAAATAACAGCTATATATAAACATATAAAGGTTAATCCTTGCACATCTGAAATCTAGTATGCAAAGGGAAAGGAATTTTTGAAGTTAAAAAAGTATATATGTATATTTATTTTATATGTACACATGTGTATGTATCTATTTATCTATATCTATCTATCTATCTATCTATCTATCTATCTATCTATCTATCTATCTATCTATCTATCTATCCATCTTTCTAATTTAAGGACAGCCTGGTGAGGAATACCATGAATCTTTTGGTAGTCATCATAAAACTTGGCCAGGGGGCATGTTGGCAGGGTTTTAGCTTGCAAGGCTCCAAATTCCTGAATTCTCTCTTGCTTTGTCTACTGCCGGTACATAAAGGATTCAACAAAGGAATTAAAGAGCTTGGGCATAGGGAACTACAGATGAACTGAGTTTTTGTCTCTGAGTTATTATTTGCAGGATATCTGTCCAAGGCAGCTGCCTACACAGGATATTTGCTTGAGTGAAAAATAAGCTTTTAGTATGTTAAGCTTCTGGAATTCTGATTTTTTTTTTTTTTTGGTCATATCAGTTAGCCTATCCTGACTGATAGAAGAGTGAAGCCTAGAATTTTCAAAATAAATTTGTGCACTTCGACATCAGCTGTTTGTGTGACCTCATTTTCTCTACTTTCAGTGTAAAAAGTCTGGACTACAGTTTCCCTTTCTGGTTTTGGATACTCAAGATATTGGGGACTTAATAAGCATATTCTCATATCCTTCCAATAACTTCCAAAGACTTCCAGCTGCTTACCTAGGGCAGGAGGAAGCCTCGTAGCTTCACACTTTCTCTTAATGTCTGTTGCTTGAGACACTATTTCCTGGTATGAATTTATGGTCAGGATTCAGAAATATATTACAGAACACAAGAGTAGAAAATATAAGTTAACCTTGACACTGAAATCAGGAATTGGAAACTAATGAGAAATCAAGGTACTTTCTCCCTGGGGCTATCTGATCTTTGCTTTGCTTCTGTTTAAATGTCAGCTTTACTTTTGTCTTCTGCTGACACTTACCTGCAGTTCTTCTGTGGGCATTCTTGCAGTTCCAGAGTGTATGTTACTTCAGTTCAAGTGAACAGCTTAAACTGGAAGAGAATCTCTCAGTCCCAATTCCAATCCTGGCCTGTAGCCTAGAAACTGGAGGATTGGTTCATGTGCTACAAACATGACTGTTAAAGATCTAATCCTTTGATTTATGAGGTAAATTCCTAGAAATAAGAGAAGGTTGTAGACAAGACAAATACATCATAAAGTTTATATGGTAACAACCACAATGCCCCCAGGGACTAATACATTCTATCCAGTCTGGGCTGGTGGCTCATGCCTATGTATGACAAATACAGTTGTTCCTTCCCTTTTATACAAATAAACAGTCACAGAATGAGAGACCCTATAGCACAGCTAAGAAAAATTGGATTTATAGCCAAGAGACCTAGGATTAGTTGTGTCTTTGCTTATCCTACAAGTATGGCATTAGACAAAGCATTTAACCTCTTTGGTCTCATACTTTAGTCTCTGAAATTGGGCTAAGGGTCTCGCAGGTCATCTTTGTAGATTTGATAGGACTTTGAACTGGTAGATTTGACTAAATATTTTGATAAATACTAACTGTTGCTGTGCAGATGGTGATAGTTTTATTTTTAAATCCTCAGGCTGCCTTTCTGATGAACTGAATGAACAAATGTATTCTAAACACCCAAATCCATTAACCTTCTACCAGTCTCCTCACACTAATTTCAGTGCAACAGGATCTTCCCCAAATGGGCGCTAATTTCTAAACAATCCAATATGGAAAATCCATAAATTAAATCTTAATTCATTATTAAAACCATATTTGTTAAAATCATACAACTGTCAAATCTGAGAGTCCTATCTGCCACAAATGAGATTTGTGTAAATGTGTTTTTAATCACTTTGTTTTTCAATGTACCATAAGTGTCTTATCTAATCTAAATAAATATTGGTACTAATTCATAGAGCAGTCAAGCAGTTTCTTCCCCTGTACTTTAACAGTGCTCAAGAGTGCTTTGACGATATCTACACACTGTCACTAACGGACTGCTGGAGGCACCAGTGTGAAGTAGGGGAAGGGGTGGTTTGCCTTGTGTAGCTTCAATTCTTTAACCCAGCCAAGGGCCCAGAAAAGAGTTTCCATGTTATTTATACTCTAGTGGCACAGTTAAACCACTGTCTTTCCAGTGATGCAAAACAATCTGGAAAATACTGTACCTTCCTGAAAATTAATCCATTTCCTTGAGTAGAATACTTTCTCAAAGTCCTATCCTTTAGTGAAACAGTGATAGTAAATTAGTCTGAAATGAAATGAATAATGCTGCCTCCTTGATGATATCTTCTTGACTACAGAAGATGTAACCTGGTGTTAAATCCCTCATGATCCATATTGTGCTTTTCTCTTAAAGTCCGTCTCTTGCTAATAAGTCAGCATGTTTTGCTTCCAACTAGGCTCCCCAGTACACTTTTTCTTCTCTTGTAATTCTTTACTTCATATTTTCTACTAGGCAAATAAGTAGACATTTAAATGTCAAAACTCTGTGAAGCGTTTCTATATCAAACACAGTGATTTATTAATCCTTTTCTGTGTCATAAATACTTGGTTCTTGTTACTAAAATAATAGTCATTGAAATGTAATATAATTGTTTATTTTCATGTTTAACAAACCACTAGATAATGTGGACCTTTTCAAGAGAAAAAAATAAAAACAAAAACCTACATCTCATTTTTAGCATATACCTGATGCTTACCAGTTTACTTGTCACTTAGAGTTTACTCAATATATTTTTGTTGAATAAAAAAATAACAATCCTTGTTAACATCCTAGATAATTAGTGTGTCAACTCAAGGAAACAATGTTTTGACCAAGCAAAAATAAAATCCCTGAAGACGTTGAGGTGTTTAAATCTAAATTTTTATCTAGAAACAGTATTGTTTTCTTCTGAACTCATAAAATCATAGCACAGAGTTTAATATTTTTGCTAGTGCTAAATATTTGAAAATAATAGAAATATTTAGCCAGAAGACTATCAGTTCCTTGGGTAACTGACATTTTGTAAGGCAACTGAGGCTTGCATGTTTTATCTAGGTATTTGAGAATAATGCCAGATACAATCAATGCTCAATATATTGCCATTGTACAGAACTCATCATATTTGTTTTGATTAGATATTTTCTAGTGGAAAGAAGGAAAAAGTTCTATTGTTATTGTTAACCAGTATATATGAGAAAGGATATATGTAAAATGACAGAGCAATGTTAATTTTTTTCTTATTAGTATTAGTTATGTGCAATAACAACTGGAAAAGTGTTTGATAGTTTGAAAGAATGCCTGACAATTTTTAAATACTGCATTTATTAAGAATTGTAACTGTCACTCCTTACCTCCACGTTTTAATGACAAAAGAAAAAATTTTTCATTGACATTGTAACTCTTTAAGTAACATTCAATCATCCTGTCCTGATTAAATATTTAGAAGACCACTGTTATAGATCAACAATGTGCTGGGCTATTTTGGATGATAGCAGTGGTTGCATGAGTAATTCAGGTTTAATTTTAGCTCTTTCATGGTAACTTTAATGGTATTAGTCCCAGAGTTGAGCTAATAATTATTTTAATTGTCCAGAAAAAGACTAATCCCAAAACATCATAATTTAGGAATAAAAGCCAAGGTATCTTCCATAATGTGTTTGCACTGGAATCTTTTCAACAGGATAAATGTTAAAGTGTGCTTTCTATTATTGTTTCCTGTCTTTATGGACTTCTTAAACTCTCCTTTCTTGCTGAAGTTCTGCACTCTTTTGTGGAACTGGGGATCTAATGATGATATTTATTTGTTTATTAAGTTGGAGTCTCACCATGTCACCCAGGCTAGAATGCAGTGGCATGCTCACAGCTACCACATTCTTGACCTGCTAGGCTTAAGCAATCCTTCCATCTCAGCCTTCCAAGTAACCCATGCCTGACTAATTTTTTGATTTATTGTAGAGATGAGGTCTCATCATGTTGCCCAGTCTCTTCTCAAATTCCTGGGCTCAGGCAATCCTCGTCTCCCAAAGTACTGGGATTACAGGTTCCAGATACTACACCATGCTCTAAAGGTGATTTTTATATGTGTAATCAAGTGAAAATATATCATGGGTAAATAATCATCTACTAATTAGTTGGTGAGTTTGTTGAGGGAAGCTTTAAGTATAAAGACCCCATGTGAAAACGTATTAGTTACAGCTTTATTTATTTTATTTCTCCACTTTTGTGCACTATCAGAACCGCATAGTATTGAATGCTCTTCTTTTTTGGTTGAATTTTTTACTAACAGTTTCCTGTTGTATCATTGGATATTTCTTTTCCTTAGTATTTCCCAACATGTGGTCCTAGAACCAGCAGCATCAGCATCATCTGAAAACGTATTAAAAATACAATGCTTTAGTCCTCACTTCATACTTACTGAATTAGAAACTGAAGATGCAGCCCTAGAAATTTCCATAATCAAGCTCTCCAGGAGATTCTTATGATACACATGAAAGTGTGAGAACCACTGTTGTAGGATGTTTTTTAACTTTTTCTCTTCCTTTAGTTAATATGTTGGGTTCATGTCATTTTAACATTTAAATATTTAATATTACATAATCTGTCCTGGGAAGTTGCATAATGTCATTTCTGATGCATTGTATTGGTCAAGAGAGTCATAAACTTCTGTCCAGGCTTAAGGGGACTGGATATAGATTCCAACTTTTGATGAAAGAGTAGCAAGCTTACATTATAAAAATAATATGCAGGACGGGAAATATATCATTATGCCATCTCTGAAAAATGCAATCAGTACCACTCTGTGAACAGTAAACATATTTTAAAATGAAAGACTGAGAATGTGATTATCACTGCATAAAACCCAACATCAATGAATACATAGTTTAAAATGGCATTAGACTTTATAGACCAAAAAAGAAAAACAAAATGAAGACAACGCTCACTGGAGACTTTTTGATCTAGAAAGATTAGGTGGTTTCTCCCTCACTTAAAAAGCTCACTTGCTATGTATTCAATAGATTCAAATGAAATGATAATTTACCAGTATTCCAGCATAGTCTGTAAAAGAAGAAAAACATTTAGAATAATAGAAAAACTCAGAACTGTCAGGTAATAGAAACTGAGGCTGTAGGCTTACAATTTCCCTAGAAACAAATGGTGGATCAAACATCAATCAGAGCCTTATTCATAAGAAATACAACTGGTACTTGAGAAGCCTTAAAAAATGTGCATAAAACACTTATTTGAGTTTCCAAAAATTAAAAATGACCATAGTAGTGTGAGAGAAGACTTTCTAAGCTATAAATGCAAACACTGGGAAAACAAAACTCAGCATCTTGGAATGAAGAAAGAAGTGAGAATCAAGTGAGTAACTGAAGAGAATAAAAAAATCCATGCCTAAGGCTATGAAATACAAATACAAATAAGTAAAGAGCCTACAGCAAGAGTGAAGACTGGTTTTGGAAGATTCTGCGAGGTTCTCTTAGCTGTAGGCCTATTATGTGCTATGGCTCTATTGATGGTTGACAATATTACACAGTCAAATGCAACTTGTAGTGCTATTCACTACTAACATATTATAAGCACAAGTTTATAGGTCAACTAAGTATTTCTACTGACATATGTCAGACTTGGCTGATCCTGGCTGGACTTACCCGGATACCTGTGGTCAGTTGCATGCAGAGAGGATAGGCAGCTTTGCTGTTTTTGATTGGACATTTTCACATTTTTGTGGCCTTCACTGGCAAAAATTAGATGTGGCCAGAGCAATTAGGTAAAAGAAAAAAATAAAGGCCATGTAAATTCGAAGAAATAAATCAAATGTTCACAAATGCCATGATCTTATACCTAGAAAAATCTAATGACTTCACCAAAAGCTGTTAGAAGTGATCAACAAATTCAGTAAATTTACAGGATAAAAAGTCAACATACAAAAATTAGTAGTATTTGTATACTGCACCAGTGAGCAATCTGAAAAAGAAATCAAGAAAGCAATTCATTTATAATAGCTACAAAAAAATACCTAGGAATCAATCTAACCAGATAAGTGAAAGTTCTATACAAGAAAAATTATAAAACTCTGATAAACAGAATAGGATATTTTAAAAAATGGAAAGATATTTCCTGCTCACAAGTTGGAAGTATTAATATTGTTAAAATGACAATATTGCCCACAGTAGTTTATAGATTCAATATATTCCTTATTTAAAGACTAATAGCATTTTTCATAGATATGGGGAAAAAAAGATTCTAAACTTTATGTGGAAGCACAAAATAATCCCAAAAGTCCAAGCCTTCCTGGGCAAAAAGCAAAAGCTAGAGGCATCATACTACCTGACTTCAAAAGTACAAAGCTATAGTAACCAAAACAGCATGGTACTGGTATAAAAAAGATATATCAATTAATGGAACAGAATAGAGAACCCAGACATAGACGCACAGTTTTGCAATCAACTTATCTTTGATTAAGGTGCCAAAAACCCACTATGGAGAAAGGACAACCTCTTCAATAAATGATGCTGGGAAAACTGGATATTCATATGCAAAAGAATAATACTAGACCCCTATCTCTCACCATGCAAAAAATGAAATCAAAATTAAATTAAACACTTGAATGTAAGACACGAAACTGTGAAACTACTAGAAGAACATATTAGGTAAATGCTCCAGGACAGTGGTCTGGCAAAGACTTTTTGTCTAAGTCCTCAAAAGTGCAGGCAATCAAAGAAAAACTAGGCAACTGAGGTTACATCAAACGAAATAGGTTCTGCACAGCAAAGGAAATAATCAACAAAGTGTAGAGACAACTCTCAGAATGGGAGAAAGTATTTGGAAACAGCTCAACTGACTAGAGACTGATGACCAAAATAAACAAGGAGCTCAAACAACTCAACAGTAAAAAAGTAGGCAGAGCTTAAGATGGTGACCAGACAGGTTGGACTGTGAGAGTCTCCACAAAAGCAAGTGTACATAAAGACTCTCTCTACATGAGTAGGCATGCGCTGGTGGGAGAGTGAAAGTCCATCTGAGGGTAGACTCGGGTTCATGCACCTGCCTCCCTGCCATCCCCGAGGGTGACTGCAAGCCCACACCACCCTAAGATTGGAGCACAGGCCCACAAGACTGTCTGTTGTTGTTTGTGGGATGCTCCTGAGAAGAGTCTGCCGAATCCAGCTGACTCTCATCGCGTGGTGCCTGACCCACACCATCACCTGTTATAGTACATCAGCTGGAGCACCAGATCCAATTGCTAGAGAGAGAGAGAGAGAGAGGATGGGGAGAGTCAGAGAGGAGCCCCATGCCTGGTGAGAAGGCCCTGACTGCAGTCATTTTCTCTGTCCCGGGACCAGGCAGTGATCTGCATTGAACTTCCACCCCCAACTGCTTCCAGCTGCACCCAGTCTCCAACTTGGGGCCTAGGGTAATCTTATCTAATTGGGAGAGACAGAAGCCCCTCCCCCATGCTGGATCAGATACAAACAGGTCAGATCTGAGTGGTAGACCTGACAGGCAGCAAGCTGGGTGAGTTCAGATCTGATCCTCCCTCTTTCCAAAGTAGGCTTGGGGCATCTGGCCCAAGCTGTGAGCAACCCTATCTGCCTGTGCTGAGAGCAGAGGGGAGGGGCTAGAGATCAGAGATGAAAGGATGTTGGACTAACAGGAATGACCTCAGAGCGAGTTTAGTTCTGTTTCTTTTTTTTTTTGTCTGTTTGTTTTGCTCATTTTTATTTTAGTTTTTTTCTCTTTCTTTCTGTTTTTGATAACGTTTTTCTACTTGCTTTGTTTCTGTTATTTTATTGATTTTTTTTCTATTCTTTAGACTTCCTCTTTGTGTGCAGGATGACTACATCAACAGGCAGGTTTTTGTTGGACTGTGTATTTGTATGATTATCTGCATGCTTTTTTTTTTAAACTCTTTTCCTTGTGTCTCTTTTCATTTGTTAGTGGATACGTCTGTCTGTTTTCCCTCTTATTTTCTCTCGCTACTCCTCTTGCCCCCCCTTTCCTTTTTCCATTATTTTCCTTTTTCTTACCTCATTTTGCTTCCAGGGAGCAAACCTATGCCCCCACAGCATGGACAGATTGTAAGGCAGTGGGAAGTCGGTGGTTACTGGGATCTGCAGATAGATCTTGAATCACAGGTCCCCACACAATTAAATCTCAAAATTGCAAAATGACAGCCCCCAATCCACAGTCCAGCTTCAGAATTGAACAAAGCCAGAGGATCCACATAAGGAAGAATAGGAGACTGACAAACAGAAATAAAAGCAACCCTGCCATCCCTGAACAACAGAATTAAGGGGGGGGGGGGAAGCGGGGAGGAAATTCTACACAAATAAAGAAAAACAAAAAGAAGAATAAGGATCTCACACAGACCCCTAGGAGGTCAAACACTGAGAAAACAGACTTCAGAATTCAAACAATGAAGAGCCCCAAAATGATGGGTCACATACTACATACCCAGACATCAAGACATTAATAGAGAGAATAAAAAGAATTGAGGAGAAACAAGAAGAAAATAGGAAGGATTTGATAACTGAAATAACAGCAGTAAAGAATACTGTGATTGAAATAAATAACAAACTAATAAGCATGGAAAGCAGAATTAACAAATCAGAAGAAAGAATCTCAGAGCTTGAGAATCAAAATATATAACAAAATTAAACTGCCAAAAACATAGAAAAGAAACTTAAAAAGAACAAAACCTTCCATAGGTGAGTGATTATTTCAAGAGGCAGAACCTAAGAATAATTGGACTTCCTGAGGTAGAAAGAGAGATAGACCACCTTGGAACAAACATTACATGAAATTATTCGAGAAAACTTCTCTCACCTCATCAGTGATGCAAAAATTCAAACACAAGAGATCCAGAGAACCCTTGCAAGACAACAAATGAGAAGACCACTTCCCAGACACAAAATAATTTGCCTTAACAAAGTAGGTATAAAAGAAAAAATCTTAAAGGCAGCAAGAGAAAAAGGTCAGACTATCTACCAGGGAAGACCAATTAAAATAGCAGCAGATTTATCTATAGAAACACTTCAGGCTAGGAGAGCATGGAGCCCAATCCTCAAAGTTCTCAAAGATAAACAATTTCAACCAAGAATAATCTACCCAACTAAGCTAAGCTTCATCAGTGAAGGAGAAGTAAATCTTTCCCAGACATTCAATCCCTAAGATTTTATACTGCCTCTAGACCACCTCTACAAGAAACAATTAAGAAAGTATTAAACACATAAGAAAAGGAAAAAAGAATGACAACAGTCTTCACAGAGTGCAGGAAAAAGATTGAAAACACAGATGAATAACCCCCAAATCAAAAGAAAGACAACAAACAGGAAGAACAACAACTCTCTAAGAACATTATGACAGGGATAAACTCTCAATTTCAATAATTAGCCTGAATGTGAATGAATTAATGCATCACTGAAAAGACATAGAATGGGAAAATGGATGAAATATCATGAGGCCACAATATATTTTCTTCAAGACACTCATCTCACCAGAAAGGACACTCACAGACTAAAAGTAAGAGAATGGGGAGTAAATTTCCAGGTGAACGGAACACAAAAGAACGCTGGAGTTGCGATCTTAATATCAGACAAAATACCCTTTAAACTATCAAAAATTTTAAAAGATACAGAAGGTGATTACATAATAACAAAAGGTTCAATCCATCAACAAGAGATATCCATCCTAAACATATACACACCCAACATAGGAGCACCAACTTTCATAAAGCAGCTTCTAGGCAAACTTTAAAAAGATATTGACTCTAACACTGTCATAGCTGGGGACTTTAATATTCCACTCACAACCCTAGACAAATCATCAGGACAAAAAATCAGCAAGGAGATCTGAAACATCAATGTGGCTCTTGACCAAATGGACTTAATTAATACCTACTTAATTAATACCTGCCAACACTCCACCCAATGACCATAGAATATACATACTACTCATCACCACATGGAACGTACTCTAAGATAGACTACATCCTTGGCAATAAATCAAGCATAAACCAATTTCATAAAATTTAAATTTTGCCATACAACTTCTCAGACCTCAATGGAATAAAAATAAATATCAAAAACAACAGAGTTCCTCCAAACCCACAAAGACATGGACACTAAAAGCATGATGCTAAGCGACTCCTTGGTCAACATGAAAATCAAAACAGAGATTAAAATACACCTGAAAACAAATGAAAATGAAGAAACATCTTACCAAAATTTCTGGGATACTATGAAAGCAGTAGTAGGAAGGGAATTCATATCTCTACAAACACACATGAAGAAAATGGAAAGATCACAAGTTAACAGGCTAACACGTCACCTAATGAAGCAAGGAGAGCAAGACCATCAAAAGCCTAATTTCAGTAGAAGAATCCAAATCACCAAAATAAAAGCCCCAAACCAGGACATAGAATACAAAAAGATAATACAAAAAATCAAAAAAACAAAAAGCTGGTTCTTTGAAAGGATAAACAAGATTGATGATTCCCTAGCTAGACTGACCAAGAAAAAGAGAGAGAAAGTCCAAAGAAACACAATCAGAAACACAAAAGATGAAGTCACATATGAACCTGAAGAAATACAAAAGGTTATCAGAGAAAACTATGTACACTAAACCTAAACAAACTTGAAAACTTAAAGGAAATGGAGGACTTTCTGACATCACACAACCTCCATTGGTTGAAACAAGAAGAAATTGAGACCCTAAACAGACCAATAACAATCAAGGAAATTGACTATGTCATAAGAAAACTACCTACGAAAATAAATAAATAAATAAAAAACCCTGAACCAGATGGCTTTCCAGCAGAATTCTACAAAACATACAAGGAGGAGCTGATACCAATCCTATTGAAAGTATTCCAAGTGATTGACAAAGATGGAACTCTCCCCAAATCATTTTATGCAGCTAACATCACATTGACACCCAAGCCAGGTAAAGACCCAACAAAGAAAGAGAACTACAGGCCAATATCTTTGATGAACATACATGCTAAAATTCTCAACAAGAACCTAGCAAACCGGATTCAACAACACATCTCAAAAATCATCCACCACGACCAAGTAGGCTTCATCCTCACGATGCAAGGCTGGTTCAGCATTCATAAGCCCGTAAACGTAATTAAATACACCAACAGATGTAAAAACAAAAACACATGATTACATCATTAGATTCAGAAAAACTTTTGAAAAAACTAAAACCCCTGTTTAAAAATTATTATTTTGTTTAATTTTTATTATTTATTTAAAATTTTGGGGTACAATTCAGGGCTAGGTATACAAATATTCACTGTGCAGTTACCCTTATCAATGAGGTGTGCTCCCACCTACCCCAGGCAATTACTGACTACTGTCAATCCCTTCTCCCCACCCCATCACCCGCTCCTTGCAGTTTCCCACCATTTTCAATCATTTCCTTATAGTAATACTGTAGTTGTTCAAGGTTTACTTATGAGTAAGAACATGTGATACTCAGCTCTTTATTTCTGAGAGATCGCTCAGTATTATAAACTCTAATTCCATCCAGGTTGCTGTGAAGTTCATGATTTTTTCTTCTCTATGACTGCATAGTATGCCATTGTGTATATGTACCACATTTTTTTATCCAGTCCTCTTTTGATGGGCAGCACAGTTGATTCCATGTTATTGCTATTGTGAACAATGCTGTGATAAACATACGTGTGAAAATATGTTTTTAATAGAGTGACCTGAGTTCTTCCTGGTATATTACCAGTATGTAAATTGTGTGGTCATATGGAAGGTCACTTTTTAGAACTTTTAGGAATTGCCACACTGATTTCACAGAGGCTGAACTAGTTTGCACTCCCACCAACAGTGTAGAAGTGTTTCTTTTTTGCCACATCCTATCCAGCATCTATTATTTTATGAGTTATTGATGATGGCCATTGTGACCGGAGTTAGGTTACGGTATCTCAGTGTAGTTTTAATTTGCATCTCCTTGATAACTAGTGAAGCTGAACATTTTTTCGTATATCTGTTGGCTGCTCTTATGTCTTCTTTTGAGAAGTGTCTATTTGTATCTTTAGCCCACTTTCTAATAGGGCTGTTTGTTTGTTTTTTTTCAGCACATTTGAGTTCCTTGTAGATCCTTGATGTTAGGCTTTTTTTTTTCAGCACCGCTTTTTGATAAATACCCTCGAACATCTAGGCATTGATGGAATATACCTCAAAATAGTAAGAGCCATCTAAGAGAAACACACAGCCAGCATATACCTAAACAGACAAAAATTGGAAGCATTTCCACTGAAAACTGGAGCAAGACAAGGATGCCCACTCTCAACCCTGCTTCAACATAGGTTTGGAAGTCCTAGCTAGAGCAATCAAAGAAGAGAGGGTGATCAGGGGTATCCAAATAGGAAAAGAGGAAGTCAAGTTATCTCTCTTTGTAGACAACATGATTCTATACCTTGAAAACCCAGGAAAATTGGTCAAAAACCTCCTTACACTGATAAAGGACTTTGGAAAAGTATCAGTGTATAAAATAAATATGCAAAAGACAATTGCATTTCTATACACCAGTAATAAACAAACAGAAACCCAAATAAAAAGCACAATTCTATTTACAATAGCCACAAAAAAGATGAAATACCTTGGCATCTCCTAACCAGAGATGTGAAAGACCTTTACAATAAAAACTACAAAACACTGCTCAAAGAAATTAAAGATGACACAAACAAGTGGAAAAATATTCCATGCTCATGGGTTGGAAGATTCAACATTGTTAAGATGTCCATTCTACCTAAGGCAATCTACAGATTTAATGCAACACCCATCAAATTACCAGCAAAATTCTTCTCGGACCTAGAAATAACAATACAGGAATACATATGGAAACATAAACAATCACAATAGCCAAAACAATCCTCAGGAAACAACAACAACAACAACAAAGCAGGAGATATCACACTCCGAGACTTCAAAATTTATTATAAAGCTACAATAATCAAAAAACAGGCACAAGAACAGGCACATAGACTAATGGAATACAATTGAGATTTCAGAAGCAAAACCTCAATTTCTCAACCAACTCATCTTCAACAAAGCCTCCACTACCAACCACTGGGGAGATGAGAACCTATTCAGTAAATTGTGCTGGGAAAACTGACTGACCACATGCAGAAGATTGAAACAGGACCCTACCTATCCCCATACACAAAAATCAACTCTAAATGGATCAGAGACCTAAACATAAAACCTCAAACTATAAGAAGCTTAGAAAATGCAGGCAACACTCTTATGGAAATTGGAACTGGCAACCAATTCCTGATCAAAACCCCAAGTGCCCATGCCATAAGAGATAAGGTAGACAAGTGGACCTCATCAAACTGACAAGCTTCTGCAAAGCCAAAGAAACCATCAAGAGAGCAGGGAGACAGCCCACAGACTGGGAAAACATATTTGCCAACTCTATGTCTGACAAAGGCCCAACATCTAGGATCTACAAGGAATTCAAACATGCTGAAAAGAAAAACAAACAAACAAACAAACAAACAAAACAGCCCCATTACAAAGTGGGCAAAAGATCTGAATAGACAGTTCTCAAAAGAAAACATAAGAGCAAGCAACAGATACGTGAAAAATGTTCAGTCTCACTAGTTATCAAAGAAATGCAAATTAAAACTACACTGAAATACCACCTAACTCCAGTTAGAAAGGCCATCATCAAAAACTCAAAAAATAACAGATGCTGGAGAGGATGTGACAAATAGGGAATACTTCTACACTGCTGGTGGGAGTGTGAAACTAATACAGTCTCTGTGAAAAACAGTGTGGTGATTCCTTAAAGTTCTAAATTTTGACCTTCCATTGACCCCTTATTGGTAATAGACCCAGAAGAACTCAAATCACTCTATCAAAAGATACCTTCACACATATGTTTATTGTAGTATTATTCACACTAGCAAGAACATGGAACCATGCTGCCCATCAAAAGAAGACTGGATAAAAAACTGTGGTACATATATACAATGGAATATTATACAACCATAAAGAAGAACAAAGTCACGAACTTCACAGCATCGGGAAGAACTTAGAGTCTATAATACTGAGTGATCTTTCGCAGAAACAAAGAACTGTGTATCACATATTCTCATTCATAAGTGGGCCTTGAACAACTTTCATAATATTATAAGAAAAGGATTGACAGTAGCGGGTAACTGTGGAGGTGTGTGGCGGTGGGGAGGTGGGATTGGCAGTAGTGGGAAACTGCCTGGGAAAGGGTGGGCCACACCTCATCAACAAGGATACCTGTGCAATGAATATTTGTATACCTAACCCTGAATTGTATCCCACTATTTTAAAGTAAAAAATTTAAAGATGGAAAAAAGCAGATAATCCAATGAAAAAGGGGCAAAATTTCTGAATAAACGTTTCTCAAAAGAAGACATACAAATGTCAAAAGGTATATGAAAAATGCCCAACATTACTAATGGTCAGAGATATGCAAGTCAAAACCACAGTGTGATATCATGCCACAGTAGTTAAAATGGTTTGTATCAATGATGTTAATGTGAAGAAAGGAGAACCTTTATATGCTGTTGGTGGAACTGTAAATTAGAATAGCAACTATGGTGAGTAGTATGGAGGTTCCTCAAAACATCTAAAACTAAAACTAATATATTATTCAGCAATTTTACTTCTCAGGTGTAGATCCAAAGAAAAGTATCAATATATCAAATATATACTTGCATCCCTATGTTTATTGCAACACTATTCATGATAGCCAAAATATGGAATCAACCCAAGTGTCCGTCAATGGATGAATGTCTAATATGTACACAATGGAATACTACTGCGCCATACTAAAGAATGAAATCCTATTATTTGCAACAACATGGATAGAAATGTAGGCCATTATGTTAAATGAAATAAGCCAAGCACAGCAAGACAAATATCTCATGTTCTCAGTCATGTAGGAACTACAAAAGTGAATCTTATGGAGGTAGAATAGATCGGTGGTTACCAAAAGCTGGGTGGGAGGGATAGAGGGAGGGATAAATGGGAAAAAATAATGTAAATGTATTCATTATCATTGAACCATAACTTAAAATTGATAAAGATGATACACTACATATGTATACTTTACTTCTGTATAAAGTAAATTTTTTTAAATGTAGATTTTTAAAAAATTAGATGAACCAGCTCTACTCTATGATGGCCTTTATACCTGGGAGCTGGGTGGAGTCTAAGAAGGTAGTGGCTTGGGTATGTCCCTTAGAAGTGGGTCATGAACAGATTCATTTCTGGGCGCAAGTCCAGCTTACATTCGACAGGTAGAGAAATAGAATATACTTCCTGATGGGAGCTGCTGAAAAGTCACATTGTGAAGGAGATTGGGTATAATGAAGAGAGTAATTGTGGCCATTATTACCATCTTCCATAGTCACTGATGAAACTAAATTTTATTTCTAGTGGGAAGAGATCAACAATTAGCCTGCAAACATGAAAGCAAGGAAACAGGTAAATAATTAAGCAAAGTAATATTAAGCTGTAATAAGTAAAATGAAAGAAAATAAAATTCTTGAGTAAACCATTCTAGGCAGAGGGAGCACATGTACAAAAGTTTTGGGTAGGAATTCACCAGCAGGTTGGAGTACAGAAAAGAAAGTCAGTGTGGCTGGAGTGTGATGTTTCAGGGGAGGGAAGGGTAGGTGAGGTGTGTACACAAAGAGGTCCAGGTCATACAGGGCCGTGAAGGACAGACTACTGTGAGGATGGTTTTATATTATAAGCATTGGAGGTTTTTAATCATTGGAGAGATCTGTTCTAAGTTCAACCCCACTTTGAGGCTTCAACATCGTAGATGTCCTCAAGTGATCTTTATAATTAAGAATATTTATTTCTGAGTGTTCTTTATGCTACTTGTATTTTTTCCCTATCAATTGCAGTCTTGGCTGCTAGGAGTGCTCTCACCACAGAACCTTTGTCTGGCAAATGCTGCTTCCACCTCAGCGGCCTCATGTCACCTCAATGAACCCAAACTGACCACAGGGTCAACATTGGAGAGACAAGACCTGAATTCCAGAGTAAAGAGAGGAGTTATTATAAATGACACAAACAGAGCTTTGTTCTACCTCCATATTTTTCTCTGTAGAAAATAACAAAGAGAAAGAAGAATGAGTGAGCAGATTTATTGTGAGAAAAATCTGTGATTAAGTTTCTGCGTTAAGATCAATGGGAGTTACAAAGGTTATTAGGTTTCACTTGGTGTTTTTACACACTAGAGATTAAAGAATACAATTTTTCTGGGCAGAATACCATTAAGTTGTAGTGTAGAAGTTGCATTACCTCTCTCAGCAGCTGCTCTGAGAGACCAAAACATTATATAAAACCAAAACAGTAGTTGGGGACAAAGACATAAACCAAAATATTGAAGTCGAATGGAGACACACATACACACATTAAAGCATAAAACACATTTTCTAGAACAATTCTTCCTGAATTTTTTACATCTTGGCATGCATAGAAAATAATAGTATTTTACAGTACTCTAGAATGAAAAATAAGGCTTCATATTGAAGGAGATGGCTATGTTCAATGCCTTCAATCTCGATAGATTCTGTAATGTTGCCCTTGGGATCAGGGGACCTGGATCCCTGTTATATATATCTCCTGTATATGTAGACTATATATAGTTTCTAAATTTTTTTTCGGTATTGACAATGTTTTTAAAAGGTGAGGGACAGAACTAGTTAAGAATGGTTGCATGTTTATGTGATGATTCTGAATAAAGCACTAAAATGCTATAAATGGAGTTCATCAACATATCAATGGGGAAATGAATTTGTCTCTATGCAATGTTATTTTCATTAGCAACATGTTTTCTTGGTTAACTGTATAAAATGAGTACATCATTCTTGACATACTCTTCCTGGCACACTTGTTTACAATAGTTCAGTAATCATCAGGATACAAACTAGAAGCATGCTGTGCATATGATGAGTTTTAGCACCACACAAATAGCCATGTTTACTTAATTTGGAAGATAGCACAGTAATTTTCCACTTAAAATTCTGTCCAAGAGTCTATAATAGAAGCTATTTTCTTGGTGGTGGCTTTCACTGCTTTAAGATTTGTTGTTGTTTTGGTTTTGGTTATGCATTGCAGGCCTTGTTTTCCCTTTGGCTGTATTTGAATTAGGTAATCCCAATTATGTAGTGAAGAATATATACTAAATTATTTTTCTGTTTTTCTGCAGGAGTTTTTTTAGTTCTTCTCATCTTCAGGTAGCTATTTCTTATAGCCTTATTGATTTGGGCTTAATTGCTTGACCTAATTTGTGTCATCTTTCTGTATTAAGGATGTTTTATGGTTTTCGTCTCAGACTATTAGCCTACACTTTGTTAATGATATTTTTTAAAGGTTAAAGACATTTTCTATTGGAAGAACTATTTCTTTATTCATCACTTTATAATTTGCAGGTGTATTTTCTAGGCATTAAATAGCACTTTAACATTAATATTACTAAGAGTATATTCATGAAAAAGCAATATGCTAGATAATGGAGAGCTTATGGATGTAGAGGGTCTACTCTCCTAAGCCAACTAAAAATTTGAAGGAAAAAAAAGAAACCACTGTCTTCCATCTAAGTTGAGAAAATGAAACTTTTGGACATGAATGGAGAAGTCTCCTACCTGCGAATTATATCTTCAGCAGCATGATGCGAGTGAGCCATTTGCCATACATGACGTGGGTATAATGAAGCAATTCCTTCCAGGAATTGCATTTTGGTCTATTGGTAGCAGATTCCAAGTCTCCTTTTTTGTATGCACATTTTTTGATGTGGAATGAATGATTGTAGCAGTGGTAGGAGATCCAGAAAGAACAATCTTGCCACAAAGAATGTACACATCGACTCTGGTGTTTGCTGCTGCACCCCGTCTTCTGGGATGTAGGACCACCCTTGAGGAACACATGTAGAGGCTCCCAGGCCTGTGAATGACAGCAGACTGCTGGCCAAGCTTCTCCAGAGTGTGTAAGAAAACTCAAAGAACTTTGGGTAAGATATTTCCGCTTGCTGTGTCTCAATTTCCTTATCGATGAAATTTTTCTCAGGATTTGAAAATATGAATGAATAACAGTCATTCAAATCTTTTTATAGCTAAATTGCTCACCAAGGAGGACAACTTCACTCACTCAGGACAGATAACTGGGACCTTGGTAGCAGCAAATATTGTTGGAACTCTTTTGCAAAGTATATTAAGTAGCTCGAGTTTTCTTTGACTATGCTCTATCTCTTTTGCTAGCTTCAAGTAATGACAAAATCTTGCCAATTTTGCTTTCTAAATGTTTTTTCAATCTTTCTTTCCATCTGTGAATGCTGTCATAGAGGACACCCTCATCATCTCACAACCTGAAGACTTTTCTAACTTCAGGCTTGTTCCCTTCAAATCAGTCTGTCACTGAACCATCAGATTTAACATAGTAATCTGACCCTGTCGTTTTTTTATTTGCTTGTTTGTTTAAAACTCTTGAGTGGTTCCCATTGCCCAGAGGATATAATATAAGTTCCTTAACATGAAAATTAAAGCTTTCCATGATGGTCTCTTCTTCTGATTCTATCTACTTTTACTCTTGGCTTCAGTAACACTGAACTCTTATGCCATTTCTCTTTTTCATGCCTTTGTTCATGATGTATTAGCTGCTTGGAATATATTCTTTCTCCTATTCATGAGACTATTTCTCACCCTTTAAAAGTCTGCACAGATATCAACTTTTCCAGAAACACTCTATAATTTCCTCCAGGTAGGATTTGTAGCAATATCTTTATAATTAATGCACTAAATTAATGTATAATGACTCTATATGTTCCATCTATGTGATCATCTTTATCACTATACTACAAGCACCTTGAGGACAGAGACTAAGTCTTATTTTTTGAATTCTTGGCTTACTTTTCTGAACAAGACACACTAAGGGCACTCCATTCCTATTTGGATATTACATAAAGTAAAATGCCCCTGTGTGAGGGTGAAATCTCCATGAGGCAGAGAAGAGATAAGAGAAGAGAACTTGGAATGAAGCTTTGGAAATTCCCATGGATCATGTCCTTTATTGTATTCTATTTCATCTTTCTCTTCCTGCTCTTGTCTTTAGATCAAGGGCTATAACTGAATATCCTGCTTCCTCTGAGTCACCTCAAAATGAATGGTATATTTCTTAACACATATAGACTGTGTGTTCAATGAGTATTTGTGACTGATAATCTTTAGGACACCACTGAGATAGCGCTCAGTGTCAAGACTGAGCAATGAATAAGAAAAATTGGTTTAGAGAAGAGATATAAATACTCAGTATTATATTGCAAAGAATGTTATTGTGCTTTATAGAAAAACACATGAGAACATTTGTAGGAAGAAGAAAAATGTAAAGCGGAAATATCTATCCCTTTGGTCTGTTTATCATATAGTTTATCATCCATCTCATATCTTCTTAATCTGTCTCACTCTACTCATCATCCGTTTGCCCAGCTCCAATCATTGCATTAGCCTAATGCAGTGGCATATATTTTATTTCAGTTGTACCAATTGAATATAATTGTGAACAAAAGGAAAAAGCAAATGCCAGCCTTAATTGTTTACATCCACCCTGTAACTCATATAAAATCTAAGGCTATTTTCTTCTTCCTGTTGTATGTAGACAGACAACTCTTTACCTGCTGAAACAAAAATAGTATATCATTCTTCTGTGCCTGGAAAATCAGAGCTAAATGTTTCCATAAAATTGTTCTATGTGAAATTGGCATCAATTAATGAGCTGAAATATTATTTCTCTCGGATGGAAGTGTTATTTAAGAAATATGAAGATATTACTTCATTGTACTAGGATTAAAAATGAGCCATCAGGAGAACCCTTATTCAAGAACAGATAGCTATTAAAACCTTACCTGAGGTGCCCTGTAGCAGGGCCTCTCTTGCATC
The DNA here is from genome assembly GCF_000164805.1 of Carlito syrichta. Classification (NCBI taxonomy): domain Eukaryota; kingdom Metazoa; phylum Chordata; class Mammalia; order Primates; family Tarsiidae; genus Carlito; species Carlito syrichta. Next base: position 742,452 of record NW_007253789.1, read on the forward strand.
CTGCCTTATCTTTGACAGCCTGTCTTAATGCAGAATCTTAACACCAGAAACAGGCCGCAACTCAGAAGGGTGAACACTGTGTCTATTGCAGTAGATTCTATAGCAGATGCTTTTGTATGTGGGTCTCAACATTTATCAACTTTCTTATTACTGTATGTGTCCGTGAAGCTTATGATGGTTGACATACGTCAATCAGGAAAGGCTTACTCTCCTCTCTTGCCACTCACAGGGCACTTAAATAATTGAGGCAATATAATTCCATTGAATTGTGCATTTGGCCAGAAAGGAATGTTTTACATTTATCTACAAAGCAGCAAGCTAGCATGAAATGAGGCACGTTTCGTTTAGTTCCAATTGTATACTTGTTCTTGTTAACAGAGATAAAATTCCTTGCTGGAATGTCTAAAATTCTTAATAAAACTTCTGGAAGCTTGTGAGTTTCTTGGCAGTATATGTGAATTTAGGAGAAAGAAATAATCACAAATCTGTCATGTTCAAAAGTGCCGACTGGGGTTTTTTGAGGGGACAATGAAATACTTACTGAACAACAGCAGAGCTCATGATTTCCCAGGTGATTCTGGCTCAGAGACATTCGTGTGGTAGCTGGAGCTGGAACAGCTGGAGCTGGCCAGGCATTGCTTTTCTTTTCATGGACAGGTCTCAGGGCCTCTCCATCTGGTCTCACTATGAACTACTTTGAGTCTTCTCAAGGCCTCAGGGCCTTGGGACACTTGAACTGCTTGCCCAGTTACCTTAGATTTTTGAAGACTTATATTTTATGAGAACAAAACAGAGAATTTTTTAAAAGATTATAGGATGATATTTTTAAATATGTAAAGACTCAGGGTATATATCCTCTATTAATCATTATGACAAATCTTCCAGGAGACCTAATCTAGTCACATTAAAAATATAAAAGAATCAAAAATCAAAATAAAAAATTTATGAATAGATTTTTATGTTTGAACATTAAACTATAAAGTCAGCATTTCTCCCTTTATCTTCTATAAGCCATTCAAAAGTACCCAGGAGAGTAATGAATAAAAATAGACATACCATGTTTGGTGAAACTGAAAACTAGCTAAAACCTTAGATCACAAGGTATCTGGAAGGGTGGCTTCCAGCAGAGATCCTGCAGTGAAGTAAGTAGGAAAAAGACAATAAATGATGATTTAGAGATGGCATTACAGAGCTTCAGCTCAGAGAAAGAGCTAACAAAATATAATTTCAGAGATGAAGGCCATGCTAGGTGATAAGCTCAAGTCTCTTATTTCAATAGTAGAAACTATGACACACCTGCATGAGTTTTACTTAACTCAGCATAGTTCTAGAAAGCAGAGGAGTTGGGCCAATCATATATGCAGGTAATGTCCTCTCCTGCTACAGCAGGGAAAGAGACTTCAAATTTGAGAAAGGCTCGATGACTCCTATCTATGTTGTATGGGAGAAATGTCGTTCCCAGAACATTTGATCATACAAACAATTCAAATTTATCTTGAGATAGTATTCTTTTCTCTCTCTGACATATATTCCTGGCAAATATTTGGTGCAGAAAAAATTAACCTTAATAGTGGATACATGAATGCACTAGCATAGGATTTACACAAAGACAAAATTGAAAAAAAAAAAGGAGGTTGTTTTTCCTATAAAAAACAAAAGCAAAAACTAAAACTTATGCTCCAACTAAATAAGGGGGCAAAGCAAAAATGAAAAACTTCTGGAGACAGACATGCTGGGATAATAAAAACGATAAACTTGCAGAGTTTATGAAAGAAGTATAAAAAGCCCACAAAACTGATAGACAAATTAAGCTGAAATTGCAAATTCATTGAAATATAGACTATTCTGAAAACACAGAATACAGTGGAAAAAGTTAATAAAATTAATTAGCAAAAATATATTAATATAAGAATCATATATTAATATGACCAATTTTCTTAACTGGCCATTTAATTATGCAAATAAAAACTGACTGATTTAGAAGTCATATGCATGATTGCATTCCTTTATGAAGACATAAAAATAATGAAATAGAACAAATATTTAAAGATATAAATTATTCATTATTTTTTAGATTAAAAATAATCTCAACTTACAAACTAAAAAGAGCACATCTTGGTGTTCTCAGTAGAAAATGACCAAGAAAGGGTATCAATAAGACATGATTCAGGAAATTTATTTGCCTTTTATTATATAAGAAAAATTTACTAAGAAATCAGATGAAAAGGCAAAACAACTTAGCATATAACTCACATCAACTTTCCCTTTGCACAGTGAAGCACTCACAGTTTTATGTAAGCACTCAGTAGACCAGTCCCTACACAATGCTAGAGGAAAGAGAACCAGCCCAAAGATTGTATGTTTAACCGTCAGTCAAGTATTAAGATAATAGCACATTTTTGAGTAGTTTAAATACATTTGCTGTTTATTCTTCGAAGCTTTATTTTTAAATTTTCAAAAAAAAATTTTAAACATTGATAAATACTTGTATGATACATCCTCCACTTGAATTTAATAACTGTTACCTGGTCCAGCGCAGTGGCTCAAGCCTATAATCCCAGCACTTTGAGAGGCCAAGATGAAGGGATTGCCTGAGCCCACGGATTCGAGAACAACCTGGGCAACTTGGCTAGACCTTGTCAATACAATAAATCAAAAATTAGCTGGGCGTGGTAGTGCGCACCTGTAGTTCCAGCTACTTGGAAAACTGAGGCAGAAGGATCGCCAGAGCCCCGCGGATCTACACAGGAGTGGCCGTGAAAGTGCCACTGAACTCTAGCCTGGTTGATGGAGTGAGACTCCAACTCAAAAATAATAATAATATTAATAATAAGTGCTACCTTTTTGGCATTTTAAGAAAAACCTCCAGCATCATCTTACTATCTTCCTTCTTCTTCTTCTTCCTCTCTTACCTCTCTCTCGTTCTACATATATATGCATATATATATCATCCTTTATATAACCATTATGCCATCCATTATCACACTTAAGACAAATATAATGATTTCATAACTTAATTTAGTATTCAGGCTATATTAATAGTTTTTAAATTGTCACAATAATATATTTTACAGGTTTTTTGTGGGAAGGGCATGTGACACAAATTACATGTATGCTTTACAATTTGTGATTTTTGTCAGCTTAGTTTCTTTTAATAATAAAATCTCTCTGCCTTAAAAAATGTGTTTTGATAACATTCACTATTTGAAGCATTCAGGACAATGGACTTATATATCTTCTCCAAATCTGAATTTACTGAATGTTCTATTTTGGTGTGCTTTTTTATCACTTATATTTTCTGTAAAATAGGAATTAAGTTTTGAAGCTTAATATACAGTATACAGTTTTGGGATTTTATATACTTGGGGAATATTTGTTGATGTATTATTTTTGAGGAATTTATTGGAGGACAAGCTTATCAAAAAAGTATTTGAAAAATTATAGTTAAAAGATCAGTGATGATCACTGGATGTATTTAAGTAGTTTTGACAGAGGCTAAGTCATTGTAGTAAAATGACATCAAGTTCAGTAATCTAAATTGGATAAAAATTTATTTTTTTCTGTATTTGTGAAATTATCTACATGTGAGTAGTTCAGGGCTGACACAGTGGCTATGTAATTGGAAGTCATTCAGGGACCTAGGTTATGTCTCAGTTCTTCACCATCTTCCAGGATGTAGTAGTCTTCATCTACATGGCTTAGACTGGCTCATCCATAATCTACGCTTCCAGAAGAATATGGAAACCAAGAGCAAGCAAGTTCTTTAATGAATTATCCTGGAAGTAGTACACACCACTCTACTAGAGTAGAGTAGTTCACACTCTATTAGCTTGAACTTAGGAATGCAAAATTTAGCCTATTACTATAAGCCCAGCTAAAAGAAATATAATTCATTATTGAAATAGAAAATGAAGATGTTACCAGTGAACCACTATAAAGCCACTTTAAAATTTAAATGTACTAATGCCACAAAAATATAGGGATGAGGTGACAGAATAGATTAGAAATGCCAAATACACTGACAATGTAGAAAACAAAATTAGGAAAGGAGAACAGAATGTATGTAGGACACTCATACTGATTTCTTCATTTTTATTAACTGATGATCAAAGGTAATAATTTAAATGTATTGATCAAGAATTAGAGGTATAGCTAAGTTTAGAGTAACATGGTAAATATTAAGATTTATTTTCACTTAATAAAATGGGAATGAAAACAAGGAGAGAAGAGGAAAATGAAACACTGAATATATTATTGTCTATAGTTTAGAATTAACATATATTGTCTAGCAAAATGAGCATTAGCTGCATTAGATATGATTATACACTAGCTATTAAACATAAACACCAGAACATGCAAACACATTTAAAAGATGACATAGTTACATGTTTTAAAAACAATTAAATCAGAAAGAATAACTCAAACTAAACTGACAGTTGAAACCAAACCATCATCTTATCAATAATTATAAATAAGTAGACACGTCAATAGAGAAAGAAGACTTTTTTTTCTTTCTTTTTTTTTTTAGTAAGAGGCTCTGTCACCCAGACTGGAGTGCAGTGGCACATTCATGGCCACTGCAGCCTCAACCTGCTAGACTCAGGTGATCCTTCCATCTCAGACTTCCAAGTAGCTAGAACTACAGACACGCCCCACCACGCCCAGCTAATTTTCTGACTGATTGTAGAGACAAAGTCTTGCCAAGTTGCCCAAGCTGATCTCAAACCCCTGGGCTCAGGCAATCCTCTTGCCTCTACCTCCCAAAGTACTGAGATTACAGGCACAAATGCCACCACAACCGACTAAAAAAAGATTTTTAAATCAAAACGCTATACTTTTGGTTACAAAATAATTGACTTTCACAGTAACTTAGAAAGATTAACTTGACAAATAAGATAGTTTTCAAAAGATTAAAAAATATGGGCAAAGGTATGCCAGTCAAATGCAAACAAAAAGAAGCTGAGTACAACTTTACTTTCTGTCAAGTGTGAATTCAGATACTTAATTAACTGAGACAAAGAGGAGCAATGAATAATAAAGGAGATCTGACAGTTATGAATGTCTGTGAATGAACAAACTTAACACCATAAGGCACAAAGCAAAACTTACAGGAGATACAAGGAAAAATGATCACATATCATTGGTATTAAAAGTTTCAGGCCACCACAGATGAGAACAAAAATTAAAGACAAAAAATAAAGATATATAAAGTTGTAACAATAAAAAAACCCAAAGACATAATTAATGTATAGACTTCAAGGGAAACTTAATAACTTCCAAAATCATCAGTTTAAAAAAATATTGAAATACTGCACATGGAGAGCAAAGTGATATAGCTAGACATTAATAAAATACACACATGATTATTTCCTGTAAATTAAGCACATAAATCCACTAAACAACACAAAATTTGTTTTCTCAGTTTTTGTTTTAAGAGAAACCTAATCCTAAATAGTGGAACATCTAGAAAATTCTAGAAATGGTAGCATACCAAGTAGAGATTTGAAGTAGAGCTACAGCAAATCTTAGGAAAAAAACTTATATCTTTATTCAAGTATATGAGTAAGCAACAATAATTAAATTAAATAAGAATTCAACTGAAAACGCAAAAATAATACAGACTTTAAAAATTATTAATATGTTATTAATAAAGTCAGAAATGAATGATTTAAAACATATGGAAAAGTGGATCCAGTAAGTAGATGCCAAAGGTTGTTCACTGAAAAAAGTAAAGCAGAAAAACTATTAACTAACTTGATTGAGAAAGATGTATGAGCATACAAATACATAAGATAGACATGGACAATAACTGTGAATGCAGAAAATAAAAATGCTCACAAAATATTCATTTGATCTACTCTACTCAAAGATATTAAAAACTATTGACAAACTGATTGCTTTTCTTCTCATTTTTTTTTTTTTTTTTTTTTGAGTTGGAGTTTCACTCCGTCACCCAGACTGGTGTGCAGTAGCTGCTCCCGGCCACTGCAGCCTCAACTGGCTGGGCTCCGGCGATCCTTCCGCCTCAGCCTTCGGACCAGAATTACAGGCACGCACTATCACGCCCGGCTGATGTTTGATTTATTGTAGAAATGAGGTCTCGCTAAGTTGCCCAGGCGGGTCTTGAACCCGCAGGTTCAGGCAGTCCACTCACCTCCGCCTCCCAAAGGCGCGGGATTACAGGCTGAGCCATCGAGCTCCGCTTTCTTTTTTTTTCTTTCTTTCTTTTTTTTTTTTTACAGATGGGGTCTCACTCTGTTGCTCAAGCAGGTTTCGAACTCCTGGCCTCAAGTGGCCCTCCCACCTTGGCCTCCCAAAGTGCTGTGATTACAGGTATGAGTCACTGCGCCAGCTGACAAACTGGTTTTTTTGTAGAAAAATATAATGAACCAAACCTAACTTCAGAAGTTCAGGTCAACAATCATTGAAGACATGAGAAAGATGTCAAAGAAATGTACAAAATAACGCAGGCTACAAGTTTCACAGGAGAACTTAATTCTACCTCTAATAACAAATACTTCTAGGGCTATTTAAACTTCATATGCAACAGAAAAATTATTTACTGAAATGAATATAATATTAATAAAAAGAGAAGAGTTATAAACAAAAAAGAAAACTACAAACCAATTTCATTAAGAACATAGAAGCAAAATTTCTATATAATCAGCAGCACATTAAGCAAACTAGATGTAAAAAAAAAAAAGATAATTAGATGCTATTGCCAATTGGCATTAATTCCAGAAATGAAAGGGTAGTTTAATAATCACTAAAATGAATACATCTAAGAAGAAACATGTCATCATTTCCATAAATGTTGGAAAGCATTTTCCAAAATTCAATATCTATTCTTGATATAAACTCTTAAAAATAAAATCAGAACAGAGGAATATTATTGCAACATGATAAAATAAGTATCTCAAAACAAAACAAAACAAAACACACCAATAATTGTTGAAAAAAAATTCAGAAGCATTCCCACATAAGTCCAGAACAAGGTACATGTCTCCACTATCACCACAATTCTAAGAGAAAATAACCAGCATACTTAGACAAGAAAAATAAGTTACAAATACTGAGAAAAAAGGTTAAAGTATCACTATTTGAGGAAGATATGATTATATAATCCGAAAAACATAAGATAACCAACTAAAAACTAAGAAAATTAAATAAAGTGGTGAGGTACAAAATAAATATATGATAATTATTAACTTCCACTTACACACAAAAAAAGCTAGATGATATAATGGAATAAAAGACCTTATGTAATGTTAGCCACAATAAAAGATAGACTGTCTGGTATATTCATTTTTTTATGGCTGCTGTAACAGATCACCACAAACTTAGTGACTTAAAACAACACAAATTAATTATCTCATAGTTCTGGATGTCATAAATCCAAAAATGGTTCTCACTAAACTAAAATCAAAGTGTCAGCTGGACTGCATTCCTTCTGGAAGCTCTAGGGAAAAACACATTCCTTCCCTTTTACAGCTTCTAGAAGCTGCCCACATTCCTTGGCTCATGGCCCTTTTTCTCTTCAAAGCAATTTCAGACCAACTTCTTGTTCTACTGCTAACTCTCTGATTCTCCCTTCTCTGCCTCCTTCCACTTATTAGTAGGCTTGTGATTACATTGGGTTCACCTGGATTATCCAAGGTAATCTCTACATCTCCAAGTCAGCTGATTAGTAATCTTAATTCCATCACCATCCTCAATTCTGCTTTTCCGTGCAACCTATTATATTCATAGTTTCTGAACTTTAAGCGATGGAAGTCTTTAGCAGGGAGGAGCATTCTACCTAACTTATCTAGTAATAAGTTTAACAGAACAAGTGAAATGTTTGTTACAAAAAATTTGAAATGATTCTGAAAGCCACAGAAGAATGCTTGAACAAATGGAAAAGCATATTAATTTCTTGGATAGAAAGAAATAGCATGTACTTGGATTGGAAGAAATAATATCATAAAGATGTCAATTATCTCTAATTAATCTACACATTCAAGGCAATACCAAGTTTTTAAAAAGCAAACTAATAGAATGATGTTAGAAAGAGACAAGACGATTATAAAATATGTATGGAAACCCAAAACAAGCAAAATTATCAAGGACATTTTGAACAGGAAGAGTAATGGGTATGTTACCAGATTTTAAACAATATTAAGCCTCATATATTGCTCATGAATAAACAAATATGTCAGTGGAACCACCACATTTAAAGTCCAGAAACAGGCTCAAATGTATGTGGGAACTTACAAAATGATAAAGATGGCATTTTAGACATTGATAAAAAGATTGCTTATTAAAACCAAATTGTATTGTGACATCTTAGCAGCAATTTGGACTAAAATAAATTTCCTTCCATGTCTCATTTTATACCAGAGTACATTCCAGATGAATAAAACATTTAAAGACAGAAATAAAATTATAAAAATAGTATAGAAATTCATTGGTAAAAATGTCATGATCTCAGAAGAAGGAAGGCCTTTTTAACCATGACAAAAAATGAAAAATTCATAAGAGAAATGATTGAAACTCACAACTTGTTAAACATGGTAACAATAGTGGTGCAAAGAAAAAAAGACAAAATTCAGCATAAGTAAATTCAAACGTCAATTTTGGTAAAGTTATTTCTAACTGAGATGAAACTCCCATTTCCTTCATATATAAAGCACGTCTTCAAACTGAAAAATAAAGACCAAGAAACAAGTAGAAAAAGTTAAAAGGTTATGAAAAGACAGCAAAGAAAAGGAAAGACAATTTGGATTTTTTGACATGGGAAAAGCTTCTCAATCAAACTCACTCATAATAAGAGAAATAAAGAGTAAATCTCCAGTGAGATATTTGTCACATTTCAGGTTGCCAAGAATCCAAAAGACTAATAGGCAATTCTGTGGGTGAGGGTGAGAAGAATAGCCACTCTCCTTTATTACTGGTGAGAATGTAAATTAGCATACCCCCGTGAGGGATAAAGCTATCAGAATTACATAGCACATACCTTCATACCCAGCAATCCCACCCCTGCAATATATTCAATTACATATAAAGTGAAAAGATTATTCACTGCAACAATCCTTTTTTAATAGAAAAATATTACAAAAAACTACATGTTTGTTAATGGTGGCTAGTTAATTACATTACAGCACATCAGACAATGGATACCATGTAGCTGCAAAGCATAATAAAGAAAGTCTTTATGTGGGCTTATGGACAGACACTCATGAATTAGAAGGCGAGTAGAACAATTTATACAACACTGGTCACAGATTACATATGTAATAGCTAGCTAGCACTTAGGAACCACTTCCTGTCTACTCTAGTCATTCTCATTCTTTAAAGTAGATACTGTCATTCCGTTTCCTAATGGTAAGTAACCAGCTGTATCTGTTTTGCTTACTGCTTCATCTTCAGCACCTAGCACAGTGCCTGACACATAGGATGCTCAGTAAGTATTTGATGACTAAATGAATTAAGGATCCTTTACTAAAAGATGAAAGAACTGAAGCTCAGGTAGGTAAAGTACCTTCACACATATCACACAACCAATATGTGGAGCAATTCATTGAGGGTTACAGTATTGTGGGAAATATACACACCTACTCATTCACCCATACAAACACATCTCATGGCTGCATGGCTGGAGGGGCCTAGAATATGTAGATAAAAGTCAGACATTTTACTACATGCACTTACATATGCTTTTGAATTTTGAAATATGTGACTATAATGTATATTTGAAAGTACATTAAAAGTATAATTACAAATAGAAATACTCATGTATAAAAACACCAGAGGAAAACACTAAATTATTTCTAAAATATAAATCATATAAACAAATTACATAATCATGTTATTAATACTGTTATTAAAAAATGATGCTTGTAATACATCTTTTTTTCTTTGAATTATAGTCTCACTCTGTTGCCCAGGCTGGAGGGCAGTGGCACACTCATGGCCACCGCAACCTCAACCTGCTGGGCTCAGGTGATCCTTCTGTCTCAACCTTCCAAGTAGCTGGAAATACAGGCATGCGCCACTATGTCCAGCTAATTTTTTTATTTATTGTAGGCCTTGCCAAGTTGTCCAGGCTGGTCTCAAACCTATGGACTCAGGTAATTCTCTCACCTCAGCCTCCCAAAGTGCTGGGCTTATAGGCGTGAGCCACTGCGCCTGTCTGATTCTTGTAATACATCTTACGATACTTATGATTTGAAAATAACACACTGGGGCAAATCTTAAAATATAATTCCAAAGGCTGAAAAGTAGCAAGGAAGAGAGGCAGTATGCTTGCTTTCATTTTTGTGTCTTTCACAGAGGGTGGCCTCTCTGGACAATTTTTCTGAAGATGATACATTGAAACATAGGCACCTGACTCATTTAAAGTATAAGCATATTCTCTAACAGTGTCAAAAACAATCTCTACTCCTGTGGACAATGAAAACAAACTAATAAAAAAATGCAACTGGAAGGAATACATCTATTAAATGCACAATAACCTCAACAAGTTCATAAGTAAATCCTAATCCATGTAAAAAAAAAAAATGACTCAGAAAAGTTAAAATAGCAGGCAAAGATAAAATCATCAAATGTAAATAAAAAGAAGGAATAATTTACAATCACAAAATTACATAAATACAGCTTTGAGAAATATTAATTAAATAAGAACAGAATCCCTTTAAAATTATGAAAATAATTTCTCAGTAAGATATCAGGTAACAACAAACCTAACATTAGCACATCTGAAGAAAATGTTGCAGGAACCAAAGGGAGAAACATATGGACCAGCAACAGGAGGGGAAGAATTTAAGAAATCAGTTTTTTCATCCTTGGCATATCATGTATATAAATGTTGTCTTTATGCAGAGTTTTAAGTGATATAGTAAAAGGTTAGATTAATATATTCTAGTCAATAAATAAATATATATTAAAACCCATAATCTGCATATTCTTTTTAAATGGTCTCTGGACCACTTTGCAAAAAAAAAAGTAATCACATACTAGCCAAACAGCAATACTCATTCAATTCCAGCAAGTAAAAGTACTTCAGATCATATTCTAAAACCACAATTTAATAAAGTAAAAATTAAACCACAGTTTAATAAAGTGAAAAATAAATGTCAGATTTAGAAACAGAAAAACCCAAATTTATGACATTTTAAAACCATTTTTTGGTAACTAACTCCTGGAGCAAAAGAAACTTAAAGACCACAATTGCAGAGTACTTTAAAAATAATGATAACAGGGCCTCAAATATTTTTACTGCAAAAAATGAAATCAATAAATTAAACATTCAAATCCATAAGTTTTATAAAAAATTCAAAGAACACAAAGAAAAAATGAAAATTAATGAAGATGAAAGCATAAATAAATGAATTAGGGAATAGAAAAATGGTAGAATTGCCAAGAACTTATTACTGGGGAAAAAAGAATTTGAATGACTGACTTTCACATTCAAGAGAAAATTTAGCAAAAACACAAAAACATTATATATGAAAAAGAAAAAAAGTAACTGCATATGACATCAAAAATTTTAAGATAATATTCTTTTTTTTTCTTTTTTTTTGAGTTGGAGTCTCACTCAGACTGGAGGGCAGTAGCACGCTCTCAGCCACCGCAGCCTCGACCTGATGGGCTCCGGCAATCCTTCCGCCTCAGCCTTCCAAGTAGCTGGAATTACAGGTGCGTGCTACCACACTCAGCTAATTTTTTTGATTCATTGTACAGATGAGGTCTCACCAAGTTGCCCAGGTGGGTCTTGAACCCGCGGGCTCAGGCAATCCACTCACCTCAGCCTCCCAAATCACAGGATTACATGCTGAGCCACCGAGCCTGGCTAGGATAATATTCTTTTTCAATTTTATGTTAATCAATTGACAAACCTAGATGGATAAGTTATATTATATTAAAGTTAAACTATTTAAAATATACCTAAGAAAGGATAGAAAACACAAAACACTTAAACACAAATAACCAGAGGTAAAAACTCACAAAGTCGTCTAAGAGCCATACTTGAAAAAATTACCAGTCTCAGATAATTACATGATTTAACTTTATCATACTCAGCATGGAACATCTAATTTTCCTGTGAAATGAATGGTTCCATCCAAAAAGCTAAGAGAAATTTGTGCTTTCTATTTCTTATAATGAATCCATGTGACTATGACAACAAAACTTGTCAAATATAGCACAAATCTAAAGACTCATATCCAAAAAAAGCACACAAAATAGAGCAATATATTAAAAATAACTGCAGCAAGATTCCAATGGGGTTTATTCCAAAGATTGTAAATGTAGTTTAAGAAAATTTATTAGTATAATTTCCTACAGTTAAATCAAAGGACAGAAACCATATAATTATCTTGATAGATGGGAAAAGCCTTTGCTATAATTCCATCTTTGTTCCTAATAAGACTATACATTTACTACCTAGAAAAACTCTGAACACTTCAAACTGTTTTGAAAAAATACCCTCAAAAACTTCAAACAAGACTTCAAAAGTCTTTGTTAAACCTCTAAAACGAATTTCCAGTTTACAGAAAACAAGAATGATAAAGGAACAAATTAAACAACACCTAGAATTAATAATCAAAAAAATTCAGATTTGAGGCAAATGTGAAAGTTGATTTATAAATATACAATTATATACATACATAGAGAGAGCAAGTATATTCATATATGCAATTCTCAAGTGGTCAGTGATGACACACTGTTAGAAATAAGAAAATCATTCCCCTGATACCATTATTTTTCACATTTTCTTGCAGAGGCTAGCAAATTCAATTAAGAAAAACAAGATAGGAGCAAAAATGTTTGAAAGGAGAAAGAAAGTTTTTACTTTTTGGAGCTTATACAAGAGGAAAGAATTAAGTTAAGGCTGATTCTCTGCAGGTTTGCATCCTAGAAAGTTCTATGGAATGTGGCTATATTTGAGATGGTGGTCACAGGCTTGCTGTCAGCTGCAACTGCAGAGCTTAAAATCCAAACGCTTATCCCACCCGTGAGAATCTGGTATCTCCTTAAGCAGGTTGGTTAAAGATTTGCAGGTCGGTTAAAGATTTACAGCTCAAGGACGCTCCCAAAATCCAAGGTCCAATTCTCCTAGATCCCACCACTCAACCCTGGAGTACAAAAGTCAACAAAAGACCTGTTCACCTGTTACTCCTGCTGGCTTGAGGATCCCTTGAATAAAAGCTATACGCAGTCTTGATGGAGATTCAATACAAGCAACTAAAAACTGTCATGAATAATAATAGAGTTTAATGAGATTTAAAATTATCACAAAACATTAACTTATCTGTATACAAAACATCAACACTCTAATATAAAAGTTGGAATTCCGGTAAGATGGTAATGGCATAGGTGGAACTGTGAGATTCTTCGAATGTGAGTTCCCCAAAAGGCTCTTACTTTTCTTCCCCCATCCTCCTGCCCACCGCCAGCTGCACTGGTCTGAGGCCCAGGGACCCTTGGTCCCACACAGGGCCGGACATTGCTGTCCCCTGACTGCTGCTGCTCCACTATACATGACCCCCGCCCATGCGGGAGTCTCAGGTCTCAGCTCCCTCCCCAGCTACATCATCTCACCCAGCACCCAGCACCAAGCCACCGGTCACCCAGGGAGGCCCTGGGCACCTGCCCCTCAGAGATACCAGTTCTATTTCTGGATGAAGTACCCTGTGAGGGGCCCAGGGCCACTCTCACTGCTCACCACCTGCCTTTTGGAGCTTTGGAGCTCTGGAGTTCTGGGCCCATCCTGGCTAAGGCACCCAGCGTGTGAACCCATGCTTGGGTAAGGGAACAGCATATCTTAAGGAGGTGCTGATTGGAGGCTCTCAGCTCCAGAGGAGGGACCTCCCAACTCCCTCCTTCACCTCAGCCTGCTGGTGACATCCTGGATCCAGCACCCAGCTGTGCAGCGGATCCCCGGCACCTCACACACCACCACAGCTCATCATAGTGGATCACCCAGGGACCCAGATGAGTAGAGAGAAAGGACCCGCAAAAAAGGAGCTGTCACTGCAGCCATTCTCCAGGCAGAGATTTGCATTGCCCTGCCCATATATGAGCAGCCTCCACCTTGGTTCCTAAGGTAACATCGCTAAATAGGAGACAACCCCCTCATACTGAATCAGACACAGGCAACTAAGAGTCACAGACCTCCCAGGCAGCAGGTTAAAAGAACAAACCCAAGCTGTGAGTAAATCTAGTTGCCTGCAATGAAATCAAAGGGGAGAGGCTGGAGATCAGAGCTGAAGAGACTTTAAACACACAGGAAAGACTCCAGAGTTAGTCTGATTTCTTATTTTGACTTTTGATTTTATAATTTTGACTGTTTGTTTTGCTCACTTTTGTTTGCTTTTTGACTTACACTATCTGTTTGTGTTAGGGGAAAAGCATCAAAAGGCATGATTTTATTGGTCTGTCTTTGTGTAGCTACCAGTATTCTTTAGGGAATTTTGCTTGTATGTTTTTTTCACTTCTCTCCGACTTTGTGTCTCTTTTTCACCTGCTAGTTGGTATGTTTGTCTGTTTTCCCTCTCACTCTTCTCTCTTTCTAACTTCCTATTGAACCCCCTTCCTCCATTATTTTCCTCTTTTGTACCTTCTTTTGTTCCAGGGACCAAGCCTACATCCCGCTGCACAAACAGGTTGTAAGGTAGTGGGAAATAGGTTCCAGTGTGCTCATACACCTGTTAGTGGATGCTAGAATCAGCATATAGATTCTGAATCACAGCTTCCCCCTCAATTAAACTTCAAAACTGCAAAAAGTACAGCCCACAGCCCACACTCCAACCTCAAAAGTGAACAAAGGCAGAGGTCCCTCATAAGGAAGAACAGGAGGTTTCACAAGTGAAGCAAAAGCAACCACACCTTCCCTAAAAAACAGAATTTAAGAAGGGGAGGGAAAGGGGGAGAGAGAGAAAAATCTACACAAATGAAGAAAAACCAAAAGAAGAATACGGGTCTCTCTCCCAGACCCCTGGGAGGACAGACACCAAGAAACTCACTTTGGAATGCAAACAATGAAGAGTCCCCAGAATGACTGGTCTCAAACTACAAACCTAGATATCAAGACATTAATGGAGAGATTAAAAAGAATTGAGGAGAGACAAGAAGAAACTAGGAAGGAGCTAATAACTGAGATAACAGTAATAAAGAATACTGTGAATGAAATAAATAACAAACTGAAAAGCATGGAAAGCAGAATTAGCCAAGCAGATGAAAGAATTTCAGAGATTGAGGATCAAATTATAGAACTAACCTGAACTGTTAAAAACACAGAAAACATGCTTAAAAAAACAGAATAAAATCTTCAAGAAATGAGCGATTTCTTCAAGAGACTGAACCTAAGAGTAATTGGCCTTCCTGAGGCAGAAAGAGAGACAGAGAACACACTGGAACAAACTTTCCATGAGATTATTCAAGATAAGTTCCCTTATCTAATCAGTGATGCAAAAATTCAAACACAAGAGATTCAGAGAACCCCTGCAAGACAACAAATGAGAAGACCAACTCCCAGACATGTAATAATTTGCCTAAACAAAGTAGATATAAAAAAAGAAAAAATCCTAAAGGCAACAAGAGAAAAAGGCCCGATCACCTACCATGCAAGACCAATTAGAATAGCAGCAGATTTATCTACAGAAACCCTGCCGGCTAGGAGAGCTTGGAGTCCTATCTTCAAAGTTCTAAAAGATAAACAATTTCAACCATGAATAACCTACCCAGACAAGTTAAGCTTCATCAGCGAGGGAGAATTAAAATCTTTCCCAGATATCCAATCTCTAAGAACTTACGCTGCCACCAGACCACTTCAACAGGAAACATTTAAGAAAGTACTAAACACAGAAGAAAAGGAAAAAGAACAATGTTCTTCACAAGAGTACAGGAAAAAGAATAAAATAAGCATGAACCAACCCCACAACCAAAAGAAAGACAAAAAAACCAAGTGGAAGAACAACAACTCTATAAGAACTCTATGGTAGGGACAAGCTCTCACATTTCAATAGTTAGCCTGAATGTAAATGGACTAAATGCACCACTGAAAAGACATAGAATGGCAAAATGCATAAAATATCACCAGGCAACAATATGTTGCTTTCAGAGAATCATCTCACTAGAAAGGACACATATAGACTCAAAGTAAGAGGATGGGAAACAAATTTTCCAGTGAATGGAATACAAAAGAAAGGAGAGGTTGCGATCCTAATTTCAGACAAAATACCATTTCAGCTATCAAAAATTAAAAAAGATATTGAGGGCTACTACATAATGATAAAAGGTTCACTCCAACAACAAGAAATATCTATCCTAGCTGGGCTTGGTGGCTCAGCCTGTAATCCCATGCCTTGGGAGGCTGAGGTGAGTGAATTGCCTAAGCCCGTGGGTTCAAATCCACCCGGGCAACTTGGTGAGACCTCATCTCTAAAATAAATAAAAAAAAATTAGCCGGGCATGGTAGAGCATGCCTGTAGTTCCAACTACTTGGAAGTCTGAGGTGGAAGGATTGCTGGAGCCCAGTGGCCGGGAACAGCCACTGCACTCCAATCTGGGTGATAGAGTGAGACTCCAACTCAAAAAAAAAAAAAAAAGAAATATCTATCCTAAATATATATGCACCCAACATAGGAATGCCACCTTTCATAAAGTAGCTTCTAGGAAAACTAAAGAAAGATATTGACTCTAACATCATCATAACTGGGGACTTTAATACCCCACTCACAACCCTAGACAGATCATCAGGACAAAAAATCAGCAATGAAATCCGAAATCTCAGTGTGACTCTTGACCCAGTGGACTTAATTGATACCTACAGAGCACTGCATTCAAAGACCACAGAATACACATTCTACTCATCACTGCATAGAACGTACTCTAAGATTGACCACATAATTGGCCATAAATCAAGGATAAGCAAATTTAAAATGACCGAAAATTTACCATGCATCTTTTTGGACCACAGTGGAGTAAAAATAAACATTAACACCAACAAGGTCACCCCAAAACCCACAAAGACATGGACACTAAACAGCATGATGCTAAACAACTCTTGGGTCTATGATGAAATCAAAACAGAGATCAAAACATACCTGGAAACAAATGAAAATGAAGAAACATCTTACCAAAATCTCTGGGATGCCATGAAAGCTGTAGTAAGAGGGGAATTTATATTCCTACAGACACACATGAAGAAAACGGAAGGAACACAAATTAACAGCCTAACAAGTCACCTAAGGAAGCTGTAAAAGCAAGACCATAAAAACCCTAATTTCAGCAGAAGAATCCAGATCACCAAAAAAAAAGCCCAAATTCAGGACATAGAAGACAAAAAGATAATACAAAAAAACAATGAAACAAAAAGCTGGTTCTTCGAAAGGATAAACAAGATCAATGGTCCCCTAGCTAGAATGACCAAGAAAAAGAGAGAAAAAAACCAAATAAGCACAATCAGAAACACAAAAGATGAAGTCACATATGACCCTGAAGAAATACAAAAGATCATTAGAGACTAGTATGTACACTTGTATGGAAACAAACTTGAGAACCTTAAGGAAATAGAGGACTTTCTGTCATCACACAACCTACATAGATTGAAACAAGAAGAAATAGAGACCCTAAATAGACCAATAAAAATCAAGGAAATTGACTATGTAATAAGAACACTACCTACAAAAAAAAAAAGCCCCGGACCAGATGACTTTCCAGCAGAATTCTACAAGACATTTAAAGAGGAGCTGATACCAATCCTACTGAAGGTATTCCAGGCAATTGAGAAAGATGGAACTCTCCCCAAATCATTTTACAAAGCTAACATCACATTGATACCCAAGCCAGGTAAAGACCCAACAAAGAAAGAGAACTACAGGCCAATAACTTTGATCAACATAGATGCTAATATTCTCAACAAGATCCTAGCAAACATGATTTAACAACACATCTCAAAAATCATCCATCATGACCAAGTAGGCTTTATCCCTGGGATGCAAGACTGGTTCAACAATCGTAAAATCATAAATGTAATTAAATACATCAACAGATGTCAAAACAAAAACCACATGATTATATCATTAGATGCAGAAAAACCTTTTGATAAAATTCAGCAGTCCTTCTTGATAAAAACTTTCAAACATATAGGCATATGGAGAACATACCTCAAAATAGTAAAAGCCATCTACGAGAAACCCACAGCAGGCATACTCCTAAATGGACAAAAATTGGAACAATTTCCCCTGAAAACTGGAACAAGACAAGGATGTCCACTCTCACCCCTCCTGTTCAATATAGTATTGGAAGCCCTGGCTAGAGCAATCAGAGAAGAGAAGGCAATCAGGGGTATCCAAATAGGAAAAGAGGAAGTCAAGTTATCTCTCTTTGCAGATGACATGATCATGTACCTTGAACACCCAAGAGAATCTGTCAAAAACCTCCTTACACTGATAAAGGCCTTTGGCAAAGTCTCAGGATATAAAATAAATGTGCAAAAGACAATTGCATTTCTTTACACCAAAAATAAACAAACAGAAACATAAATAAAAAACACAATTCCATTCACAATAGCCACACACACACAAAAAAGAAATACCTTGGCATCGTCCTAACCAGAAACCTGAAAGACCTTACAATGAAAACTACAAAACACTGCTCAAAGAAATCAAAGATGACACAAGCAAGTGGAA
>NW_007253789.1:761740-867098 GCF_000164805.1 Carlito syrichta
GCAAAGCCCCATGGATCCTGTTGACAGACCTTCCCTAACTTTGAAGGATTGCGTGCATAGACTTGAGAATGTTCCCTCTTTAATTGAGATAATAGATGCCCAAATGAATGATGGCATTTGACAGCAAAAATTATACATAGGCATAATGGAGGTGAGATTGCAGCAAAAAGGGTGCCCTTTAGGGTGTGTAAGGATGTTTTTTGGTAACAGCAGGAGGCTGAGAAGAACGAGTAGACCTCTTCCTCAGAAACAACAGACCCCAGCTGAGAGCTGGTGGAAAACAACCATTTGAGATAAAAAATAGGTTAAGATATTTTAGGATTAAATAAGTAGTTTAATGAAGATAGAATTTAGAATATTAATAATAAGATAGTAAGATAAGATAAACTAGTAAAATAAGGGATATATAATAGTATAAGTGATAGTTAAGAAAATATAGGGACATAAGGATAGAAATAAGATTTATAGAAATAGATATATAGTAGTAAATAAGTTAAATAAGACAGGGTTAAGGTTTAGCTTTATAGGGTAAGGATATTTTAGGTCTATAATAGTAAATAGTTATGAGAAAGTTAGGAAGAAAACCAGGACGTTCATAAATGTTTGACTTAAGAAAAACACCATCCATGGTTGAAATTGTTAAAGGTCAACCTTATTGTGAATGCAAAAAGGATGTACATGGGTGTTTGGCTAGCAACATAAGATACATTTGTGGATACAGGGCTGAGTGGAAAACCTATATAAGCTTGTGAAAAATAAATAAAAGTTGGCAGAGTCTTGAGCTCTCCCCAGGAATAGGATTCCTGTCATTTTTGTCTTTTCTTTTTTGCCACTTCCCAATTCTCCCGTCTCAAGCCCTGACTCTCTCCTGGAGCTGGACTCCAGCAGGACCTCATTAAACTGACAAGCTTCTGCAAAGCCAAAGAAACCATCAAGAGAGCAGGGAGACAGCCTACAGACTGGGAAAAAGTATTTGCCAACTCCAGGACTGACAAAGGCCTAACATCTTGGATGTACAAGGAACTCAATTGTGCTGAAAAGAAAAAAACAAACAATCCCATTATAAAGCGGGCAAGAGATATGAACAGACGCTTCTCAAAGGAAGACATGCAAGCAGCCAACAGACACATGAAGAAATGTTCAACCTCACTAATCATCAGGGAGATGCAAATGAAAGCCACACTAAGATACCACCTAACTTCAGTCAGAATGGCAATTATCAATAACTCAAAAAATAACAGTTGCTGGAGAGGGTGTGGTGAAAAGGAAACATTTCTTCACTGTTGGTAGGAGTGTAAACTAGTGCAACCTCTGTGGAAGCAGTGTGATGATTCCTACAAGCTCTAAATATCAACCTCCCATATGACCCCACAATCCCACTATTTGGAATATACCCTGAAGGTCTCAAATCACTCTATAAAAAAGATACCTGCACATGAATGTTTATCGCAGCATTGTTCACAATAGTAAGAACCTGGAAGCAACCATGCTGCCCATCAAAAGAACACTGGATTAAAAAAATGTAGTACATATACACGATGGAATACTAAGTAACCATAAAAAAGAGCAAAATCATGAATTTTGCAGCAACCTGGATGGAACTAGAGTCTATATAATACTGAGTGATCTCTCAGAGAAACAAAGATCTGAGTCTCACATGTTTAACTCATATAGTGGACCTTGATCATCCAGCATAATACCATAAGAAAATGACTAACAGTGGTAGGAAACTATGGGGGGGGGATGGGAGATGGGATTAATGGTAGTAAACATCTGTCTGGGGATGGGGAGACATCTCTTATCAACAAGGGTGCCTGAACAAAGCATATTTGTATACCTAATCCTTAACTGTACCCCACAATATCATAATAAAAATGTTGATTATGAAAAATAAAATAAAATAAAAGTCAACATACATGCAATAATATAAATATGCAGCCTGTTAAAAGGAAGAAAAATGCAGGTGACACTGATGAGTCCTGGGAATTGTACAACACATAGAATCCATCATAATCTCACCAGCCACAGATGTTTTCTACAAATGGCAGCAAAGCAAGCAACATCTGGCTGGACAAGAAATACCTGAAATGATAAGAGGCTGGAGGTAGAAACCAGATAACCTCAGCTCTTTATGCTGTGATGCCACCAAGGCCATGCCCTCCACTCCCCTGATCCTCACATGAAAATCTTACCTTGGATATATGTTAGGTTGGGGGAAGTGATGACTGAGAAAACAGAGCGAGTGAATGAACATTGTTTTTCCCTAAGAGAAATTTAAGCACAGATTCTATGTACTGACAGATACTTCAAACTGCCCAACCAGAAGGCAAATGGATTTCAAGTACAGAGGAAACTATGTTGTACATCATATTGGACATAATTACTTGTTTTTTCCTGCAAAACAGTTGGTGGGGTGCACCGAGAAGACCAGACCAGACCAGGTTCACTGTATAGAATAAGTGAGTTCACTTAACTGGGATAAGTTTGTTATCAGAGATATGCAGAGAGACGGGTTTTTTAAAAAACAAAGTAAAAATTAATAAAAGAAAATAATAAATAACAAAATTTTAATATGATTTCCTCAATTTTGATTAAACTTTCTAAAACCTTTCTATTCTTATTTTTCCTCATGTCCATCTTTTTTGTTTGTTTGTTTCTTTGTTCTACAATGTTTATTACTTTGGCAATTACAAAAAACAAAAAGTCAAATTAGCACAAAAATAAGAAAATGCAAAAAAATAATAGGTAAATATTTTTAAGGCATACTATATGCCAGCATTGTTGCTAACTCATTAATCTTCCCATTAGCTCCATCAGTTTTCTTGCTATTCTCGTTTTACAGAATTGAGGCTTGGAAACACAAAGTAACTTTAACAGTGACGTAAAGCTAGGTCATATTGAATCATATTGAATCCCAGATTCAAAGTCAGGTAGTTCAACTTTAGAGCATCCAAGTTTGGCTAACGTGGTCTACTGCTACCTGTAGGTACCATGGGTTTCCCATTATATGGAGTTAGCTTGACTCTTGCCTGCCCCTCCCCTCCTCTTTCTCTGTCTCTCTCTCTCATTATTTTCCATGAGCAAAACTGGAATTAGAAGAAATTAGATAATCCTTGTTATAAATTGGGTATATTTTTCTGGTTGAATCATTTGGAACACTCACCATGCTCTTTATATGCTTGATAATTATTTACAAAATGTACTTTATGGAAAAATTTGAGAGAAAGAGAGAACTTAACACCATACATTTAAAAAAATCTACCAAATAGCATTGCTGGCATTTCATATAATTATAAAATATCACACTCACAAGAAATAAAAGATCCCAACTACTCTACCATAATCAGTCACTTCAAATCATGTTAAAGTTTATTTAGCAGCACCTAGAGCACTACTGGGCATGGAGTAGACACATAATATGATGTGTTGCTATTACATGAGTAACTCGTCCTTGGTATTGATAACTTTTTATCATAGGTGTTTCTGGCCTCTTATTCCTTAGTGCTTGACTTACATAGTTCATTGATTGGTCACCTATGTTATAACCATATTTATAGAGCATAAAAAGAAAATCTAATATCCACTATTGAAATCTTGTAAGTTAGTAGTGAACATAAGCCACAAAAATATTCTAGTGCAGAAGGTGTTGCTTTAAATATCTCTGAAAAATGTGTCTGTGCTGAGAGAGATCTATTTTGACTGGAGAAGAAAGAAAGTCTCATGAAGAAAGTCACATTAAATTGAGCCCTCAAATATGAGTAGGGTTTCAACTAGAAGAAAGGGGAGGACCCACATTGCAATGGAACAAGGGATTGGGAAATAGCATGCTCAAATATTTGAGAAATCCAGGTTGGCTATAATGAAGTGAGACAAAGTTAAAAACTTACATTGGAACCCAATTCTGAATACCTTCAAATGTCCAATAAGAAAGTTTGCACTTTATTCATTAAAAATGGATGTCTCTTAGATTTTTATAAAGTAATTATCACAAGTAGAGACTTACTCTTGTGACCATATACTGTTCTAATAAAAGAGAGAAATTAGATGTTGACATATAAACCAGAAAGCTAACAGAACAGCCCAGGAGTGAACTTTAGAGAGGTAGATGGACCTAGAAATGGAGCAAGGGAGGACAAACGTGGCATCCATGTTAATGTATATCAATGTCAATGCCAATGTCAGTTGAATTTAATGACAAATTATGAGAAAGGAAGGAAAGAAAATCATATGATTCTGAGTGTGGGTGAACAGAAGAATTGTGGTATAATTGAATAAAAACAGACAGATATTCAGGGACAAGTCTAAGAAGAAGAAATTAATTTTCTTTTTTTTACATGAAGAATTTGAAAAGCCCATGGTATTTCAAGATAAACGTTAAAGTCCTACAAGTGGGTGGAAATATCATAATATTATGAGAAATAATGGTTAGTTTGGGAACTGCAAATTTTGGAGTCATTCATACTGTATGATGGTAACTGTGCTAAAATGCTGAGGCTATGCAGGATAGAATCAAAGAAAGCAAGCAAACTGTGAGCAAAATCTTGGGCAATACTTACTTTTTTTTTTTCCCCTGCAACAAGATTAGAAACAAATGAGAAAAACAGACAGAAAAGAAATGGTGAGATTCTGGGAAAGAATGTTAGAAATAATGACTGCAAGCCGGGCTTGGTCGCTCAGCCTGTAATCCCACGCCTTGGGAGGCGGAGGTGATTGGATTGCCCGATCCTGCAGGTTCAAGAAATGCCTGGGCAGCGAGACCTCATCTCTACAATAAATCAAAAAGTCAGCTGGGCGTGGTAGCACATGCCTGTAATTCTGGCTACATGGAAGGCTGAGGCGGAAGGATCACCGGAGCCCAGCAGGTCGAGGCTGCAGTGGCCGGGGGTGGCCACTGAACTCCAGTCTGGGTGACAGAGTGAGACTCCAATGCAAAAAAAAAAAAAAAAAGAAAAGAAAAGAAATAATGACTGCAGTAAAAAGAAATGTAAATTTGTAAAAGAAGAGTTGGTTGACAATTCCAAATGATTTGAAATTTTTTTTGGACAATGGTAGTGGTGGGTAGACAGGAGAGGAAAGACTTTGAAAAGGGCATGGGAATTCATGTTTGAAAAAAACCCTGACTTTGGTTAGAGATGGCGATGGCATAGATGGATCCGTAAGACTCTCTGAATGTGAGTTCCCAAAAAGATCCTCACTTTTCTTCCTGCATCCCCCTGCCCACCGCCAGTCATACTGGTATGAGGCCTGGGGACCTTTGGTTCCACGCAGGGCCAGATATTGTGGCCCGACCGCATCTGCTCCACTATGTGATTCTGGCCGGCTGGGGAATCCGGAATCTGGAATCCCATCTCCCTCCCTGGCTGCATCGTCATGACCAGCACCCAGCACCAACCTGCCGGTCACCCAGGGAGGCTTGGGCACCTGCAACTCAGAGATACCAGTACCATTTCTGGCTGAAGTGCCCTGTGAGGGACCCAGAGCCACCACCTGCCTTCTGGAGTTTTGGAGATCTGAAGCCCCGGGCCCACCCTGGCTGAGGCACTCAGCATGCAACTACAAGCCTGTGTAAGGGAGCAGAACCCTAAGCTGGTGTAAGGTGCCAGTCAGAGGCTTCCAGCTCCAAAGGAGGGAATGCTCTACCCTCTCCTCCACTCCAGCCCGCTGGTGGCACCCTGGATCCAGTGCCCAGCTGTGCAGGTGGTCCCGCCTAGAGACCCACAGAAGCATCCCTAAAAGTGAAAGTAAAACTACCACCTCTGCCATTTTCAAGGTATATTTACATTGCACTGCCCCGCCCACCTATCAGAGCCTCCACCTCTGTTCCCACGCTGATGTCATTAAACAGGAGACAAAGCCCCTCCCCTACACTAAATAGAGACCAGTGTCACAAATCTCCCAGGCAGCAGGCTAGCTGCCTGAAAATAATAATAATAAAAAAACAGAGGGGAGAGGCTGGAGATTAAAGCTCAAGGGACTTTATCCACTAAGGGATGAGAGAAAAATCTACACAAATGAAGAAATACCAAAAGAAGAATATGGGTCTCTCCCAGACTCCTGGGAGGGCAGACATTGAGAAAACTGACTTCAGAATGCAAACAATGAAGAGCCCCCAGAATGACTGGTCTCAAGCTACAAACTTAGATATCAAGACATTAATGGAGAGATTAAAAAGAATTGAGGAGACTCAAGAAGACACTAGAAAGGAGCTGATATCTGAGATAACAGTAATAAAGAATACTGTGAATGAAATAAATAACAAACTGATAAGCATGGAAAGCAGAATTGCCCAAGCAGTAGAAAGAATCTCAGAGCATGAGGACCAAAATATAGAACTAAACCAAACTCTCAAAAACATAGAAAGCAAGCTCAAAAAGACAGGAAAAAACCTCCAAGAGATGAGCGATTGCTTCAAGAGACAGAACCTAAGAGTAATTGGACTTCCTGAGGCAGAAAGAGAGATAGAAACCACACTGGAACAACCCTTCCATGAGATCATTCAAGAAAACTTCCCTTATCTAATCAGTGATGCAAAAACTCAAACGCAAGAGATTCAGAGAACCCCTGTAAGACAACAAATGAGAAAACCAACTCCTAGACACATAATAATTCACCTAAACAAGGTAGGCATAAAAGAAAAAATCCTAAAGGCAGCAAGAGAAAAAGGCCAGGTCACCGGCCAGGGAAAACCAATTAAAATAACAGCAGATTTATCTACAGAAACCCTGCAGGCTAGGAGAGCTTGGAGCCCTATCTTCAAGTTCTAAAAGATAAACAATTTCAACCAAGAATAACCTACCCAGCCAGATTAAGTTTCATCAGTGAGGGAGAATTAAAATCTTTCCCAGATATCCAATCCCTAAGAACTTACGCTGACACCAAACCACCTCTACATGAAACACTTAAGAAAGTACTAAACACAGAAGAAAAGGGGAAAAAAGAACAACGTTCTTCACAAGAGTACAGGAAAAAGAATAAAATACACATGAACCAACCCCCAAAACAAAATAAAGACAATAAACCAAGTGGAAGAAAAACTCTATAAAAACTCTATGATAGGGACAAACTCTCACATTTCAATAATTAGCTGAACATGAATGGACTAAATGCACCACTGAAAAGACATAGAATGACAAAATGGATAAAATATCATCAGGCAACAATATACTGCCTTCAAGAGACCCATCTCACTAGAAAGGACATGCACAGACTCAAAGTAAGAGGATGGTAAACAAATTTTCAAGTGAATGGAACACAAAAGATAGGAGGAGTCGCAATCCTAATTTCAGACAAAATACCATTTAAGCTATCAAAAATTAAAAAAGATACAGAGGACCATTACATAATGATAAAATGTTCACCCCATCAACAAGAAATATCTATCCTAAACATATATGACCCAACATAGGTGCACCAACTTTTATAAAGCAACTCCTAGGAAAACTAAAGAAAGATATTGACTCTAACACCATCATAACTGGGGACTTTAATACCCCACGCACAACCCTCGACAGATCATTGGGACAAAAAATCAGCAATGAGATCCAGAACCTCAATGTGATTCTGGACCAAATGGAATTAATTGATACCTACAGAACACTCCATCCAAAGACCAGAGAATACACATTCTACTCATCACGCATGGTACATATTCCAAGATTGACCACATAATTGGCCATAAATCACGCATAAGCAAATGTAAAAGGACCCAAATTCTACCATGCACCGTATCAGACCACAGTGGAATAAAAATAAACATTAACACCAAAAAGGACACCCCAAAACCCACAAAGACATGGTCACTAAACAGCATGATGCTAAACAACTCCTGGGTCAATGATGAAATCAAAACAGAGATCAAAAGATACCTGGAAACAAATGAAAAAGAAGAAACATCTTACCAAAATCTCTGGGATGCCTTAAAAGCTGTAGTAAGAGGGGAATTTATATCCCTACAAACACACATGAAGAAAATGAAAGGAGCACAAATTAACAGATTAACAGGCCACCTAAGGAAGCTTAAAAGCAAGACCACAAAAACCCTAATTTCAGCAGAAGATTCCAGATCACCAAAATAAAAGCCCAAACCCAGGACATAGAAGACAAAAAGATAATACAAAAAATCAATGAAACAAAAAGCTTGTTCTTCAAAAGGATAAACAAGATCGATGGTCCCCTAGCAGAATGACCAAGAGAAAGAGAGAAAAAAACCAAATAAGCACAATCAGAAACACAAAGATGAAGTCATATCTGACCCTGAAGATATACAAAAGATCATCAGAGACTACTATGTACACTTGTATGGAAACAAACTTGAAAACCTCAATGAAATGGAGGACTTTCTGTCATCACACAACCTACATAGGTTGAAACAAGAAGGAATTGAGACCCTAAATAGACCAATAACAATCAAGAAAATTGACTATGTAATAAGAACACTACCTACAAAAAAAAAAGCCTGGACCAGAGGGCTTTCCAGCAGAATTCTACAAGACATTTAAGGAGGAAATGATTCCAATCCTAATGAACCTATTTCAGTCAATTGAGAAGGATGGAACCCTCCCCAAATCATTTTATGAAGCTAACATCACATTGATACCCAAGCCAGGTAAAGATTCAACAAAAAAAGAGAACTGCAGACCTATATCTTTGATGAACATAGATGCTAAAATTCTTGACAAGATCCTAGCAAACCGGATTCAATAACACATCTCAAAAATCATAGATTATGACCAAGTAGGCTTCATCCCTGGGATGCAGGGCTGGTTCAACATTTGTAAAACAGTAAATGTAATTAAATACATCAACAGATGTCAAAACAAAAACCACATGATTATATCATCTGATGCAGAAAAAGCTTTTGATAAACCCAGCACCCATTATTAATAAAAACCCTTGAACATCTAGGCATATGGGAAACATACCTCAAAATAGTAAAAGCCATGTATAAGAAACCCACAGCCAGCATACTCCCAAATGGACAAAAATTGAAACCATTTCCCCTGAACACTGGAACAAGACAATGATGCCCTCTCTCACCCCTTCTGTTCAACATAGTATTGAGCAGTCAGAGAAGAGAAGGCAGAGAAGAGAAGGCAATCAGGGGTATCCAAATAGGAAAAGGGAAGTCAAGTTATCTCTCTTTGCAGATGACATGATCGTGTACCTTGAACACCCAAGATAATCTGTCAAAAACCTCCTTACACTGATAAAGGCCTTCGGCAAATCTCAGGATATAAAATAAATGTACAAAAGACAATCGCATTTCTTTACACCAATAATAAACAAACAGAAACCCAATTAAGAAGCACAATTCCATTCACAATAGCCACACAAAAAAAATGAAATACTTGGCATCTTCCTAACGAGAGACGTGAAAGACCTCTACAATGAAAACTACAAAACTCTGCTCAAAGAAATCAAAGATGACACAAACAAGTGGAAAAATATCCCATGCTCATGAATTGGAAGAATCAGCATTGTGAAGATGTTCATCTCACCTAAGGCAATTTACAGATTCAATGTAATACCTATCAAATTACCAGCAACATTCTTCTCAGACCTAGAAAAAAACAACACAGGAACTCATATGGAAAAACAAACGACCAAGAATAGCCAGAACAATCCTCAGTCAAAAACAAAACAAAACAAAACAAAAAACAAAGCAGGTGGTATCACATTGCCAGACTTCAAACTTTACTATAAAGCTACAATCATCAAAACAGCTTGGCATTGGTATAGGTACAGGCATATAGATCAATGGAATAGAATTGAGATCCCAGAAGCAAAACCTCAATTTCTCAACCAACTCATCTTGGACAAAGCCTCCACCACCTATCACTGGGGAGAGGAGAACCTATTCAGTAAATGGTGCTGGGAAAACTGACTCACCACATGCAGAAGATTGAAACAGGACCCCTATCTATCCCCATACACAAAAATAAACTCCTAATGTATCAGAGACCTAAATGTAAAACCTCAAACCATAAGAACCTTAGAAAATGAAGGACACATCCTCATGGAAATTGGAACTGGCATCCAATTCCTGAACAAAACTCAAATCCCACAGGCCATAAGGAATAAGATAGAGAAGTGGGACCTCATTAAACTGACAAGCTTCTGCAAAGCCAAAGAAACCATCAAGAGAGCAGGGAGACAGCCTACAGACTGGGAAAAAGTATTTGCCAACTCCAGGTCTGACAAAGGCTTAACATCTTGGATCTACAAGAAACTCAAATGTGCTGAAAAGAAAAAAAAAAAACAACCCCATTATAAAATGGGCAAAAGATACGAACAGACACTTCACAAAGGAGGACATCCAAGCAGCCAACCGACACATGAAGAAATGCTCAACCTCACTAATCATCAGGGAGATGCAAATCAAAACCACACTGAGATACCACCTAACTCCAGTCAGAATGGCAATTATCAATAACTCAGAAAATAATAGCTGTTGGAGAGGATGTGGTGAAAAGGGAACACTCCTACACTATTGGTGGGAGTGTAAATAGTGCAACCTCTGTGGAAAGCAGTGTTGCGATTCCTAAAAGCTCTAAATATCAGCCACCCATATGACCCTGGAATCCCCCTACTGGGAATATATGCTGAAGAACTCAAATCACTCTATAAAAAAGATACCTGCACACGAATGTTTATTGCAGCATTGTTCACAATAGCAAGAACCTGGAACCAACCACGCTGCCCATCAAAAGAGCACTGGATTAAAAAAAGTGGTACATATATATGATGGAATACTATGCAGCCATAAAAAAGAACAAAATCATGAATTTCACAGCAACCTGGATGGAGCTAGAGTCTATAATACTGAGTGACCTCTCACAGAAACAAAAATCTGAGTATCACATATTCTCACTCATATAGTGGACCTTGATCATCCAACGCACTACCATAAGAAAATGTCTGACAGTGGTGGGAAACTATGGGGGGAGGATGGGACTAATGGTAGTAAACATCTGTCTGGGGAAGGGGAGACACCTGTTATCAACAAGGGGCCTGAATGAAGCATATTTGTATACCTAACCCTTAACTGTACTCCACAATATCAAAATAAAAAATATAGATTAAAAGAGAAAAAAAAAGTAAATTAGAGAGAGAAAGAGAAGGGAGAGAGAAAATTCACCTCCCCAAGGTGGAGGAAGGGACCAAAGCCCGGAAGCATGGTGATAGCTGTAGCTCAAAGAGCACATGGTCACACCACAGCCTAGCAAGGCAATAGCCCTTCATTTTCAATAAATATTTGTTGAGTACCTACTATGTGCTAGTGCCATTATTGTGATCATTTGTCGTGTACTTACCATTAGCCTGACACTGTGGCCTTAGGTGCTTATACACAATTTCTCTATTTTTTTCTGTGTGTAGCATATTGCTGTTTTACACATGAGGAAATTGAGGCATACAGAGATTAAATACTTTCTTTAAGATCACAGAGTTGGAACTAGGATTCTAACTCACAGGACAGTTAACATGAAATAGTTTATTTCTCAATTTCATTTCATCTCAAGAATCCATCCATCCATCCATCCATCCATCCATCCATCCATCCATCCATCCATCTGCAAATGTGTATCGAGAGCCTGCTAACCCATAGTATTAGGCAGTGGACTAAAGAGTGAAACCCCTGATTTGCTGCTTCCATGAAATATATTAATAGTGCTACTTAGGAAGACTCAGATTCCATATCTGGTTGAAGAATGTTGGAGTATTTGAAGCATGTTAGAGTATTTTGCAGCTTGAACTTAAGTTGGAATTTATTTTTTCACACCAGAAAGGAAACCAACAAGACAGTGCAGTGCAACAGAGAGCATAGGGCTGAAGAGAGAACGGAGAACCAGAGGAAAAAAGAAAAGAAAAGAAATCCCATCATTACTAAGAAAAGGTAAGCTATTTAGGAAAGGAGCCCAAAATGCAAAGATTTGGGTCATCATTTATATTGCTTCCTAGTTCATCCTATAACTTGCTCTGCACAGTGAAGACTTCTGTGGATGTTAATCTTATAAACTAATTTGTATGTAGACACTAATGGCTAATTATGGTTTATCAGTTTTATTTTGTCTAGGGAACATGTTTCCAGTTGATTTCAATATTTCTAGGAAAACAGTAGTAAATAATTATTTATTGAGAGGAGTTATATTTAAAATATAGTGGAAAACCTAGGTTGGAGATATTTCAATGAGTGGAGAACATACAATTTAGAAGTCATGAAATCACAGATGATACCTATTTCACCTACCTGATAATCTACTTAGATTTTTATCCACTTGGAACATTCACACATCAATTATCAGCTATGTCCTTAGAAACATCAATAATATGGAACACCCATATTATCAATAGAGCAATTACCTAGAAAAGGAAAATATTTTTTATTGCATTCTTTTTACTAGGTGACGGCAAAATTTCTGGAACAATAAGTCACTTGAGAAACAAATTATAGGTTATTTATCAAGTTATTAATCAACACAGAAACATTTTATCTTTTAGAACATTCAGTACAGATTTTTCTTGAAATCTTTACAACCGCACTGAAATATTTTTAAGGCACCAGGTAAATTTTTCAATCTTCAAAAACAATGTTTAAAGCTTACAAGTTTTATCCCTGTAGATAAATTTAGATTTAGATTTGGTGTGTTAGAGTGTGTGTTGGTGTGTGTGTGTGTTTGGAGATGACAGGACACTCATAAAAATGTAATGAGTTGGAAAGTATATATATTTAAAGAGGCTATTCCTTTATAAAGAGATTTTTAATATACTTTTATAAAAGATGAGTAAAAAAGTAAGAATATATTAAATCTTTCACAAAGAAAAATCCTAGAGCTCACAATGAATTTGAAAATTTGTTTTGTGATGACTTCCACTTCTTTCTAATAAGTAAATGCAAGTAAACACTCATCTCAACTTCTGTTTTCACGCCTATTATCTTAAATTGGGAAAAACAAGAGATGATGTATATATTATTTGAATATATGTTAGAGATGTAATCAAGTAGTTTTTTTTTAAAAAGCAAATGTAAAATTATTTGGTGGGTTAGTCTGATATGGGCTTTTATAATCCAGTGGAAATGAATTTTGTACCTCAATTACCGCGATTATTTTGTACCAATTTTTAAATGTCATTTTACAATTTGAGTGAATATTTTTCTTGGATTTGGATATAAGATATACCTGTAAGAGACAATATGCTTATTTTCTTTTAACCAAACATCTTTTTTGAGGTTTAATTTAATAAAATTCACCCACTTTATGTTTGCTAAGTTCTGACAAATGTGTGATTATCAACACAGTCGTGACATGGAACAATTTCCTCATCCTAATATTTCCCACATAGTTGCTTGCAATTAATGCTTTCCCTCTACCATTGGCCCCTGACCAGTGGCCCCTGTTCTACTCTTCATAATTTTACCTGCTCTGTCATTTCATACAAAAGGAATCACACAATATGCAACCCTTTGTGCCTGACATAATGTTTTCTAACTTTATCCATGTTGTTTCCTTTGTTGGTAGCTCATTCGTGGAACTGCTGAATGGTATCCCATTGATACCTATACCAAGTCTGTTTATCCTTTAGCCAGATACAGGATAGACACCTAGGCTATATTTATGCCAATGCATGTTTTTATTTTTCTTGGGCAAATTCCTAAACTGAAGATTGCTAGTATATACGGTAGATATTTATTTAGCCTTATAGTTAATGATCAAATTGTTCTCTAAAGTAGCTATATCATTTGCTTTTCTTTTTTTTTTTTGGAGTTGTAGTCCCACGCTGCTGCCCAGACTGGAGTGCAGTGGCCGTTCCGGGCCACCGCAGCCTTGACCTGCTGGGCTCCGGCGATCCTTCCGCCTCAGCCTTCCAAGTAGCCGGAATTACAGGCATGTTCTACCACGCCTGGCTGATTTTTTGATTTATTGTAGAGATGAGGTCTCGCTGCCCAGGCGGGTCTTGAACCTGTGGGCTCAGGCAATCAACTCACCTCAGCCTCTCAAAGGCGTGGGATTACAGGCTGAGCCACCGAGCCCGGCTATCATTTGCTTTTCTAAAGCAATGGATGAGTGTTTCAGCTGCTCCCCTTCCCCTTCTTTCCCAACACTTGGTATTGCATCCATTTAGTTTTCAGCTATTCTACTAGGTGTTTAGTAGTTTCTCACTGTGGTTTTAAATTACATTTCCCTGATGATTGATGATATGCCCTTGATGATGAATTTGCCATTTGTAGGTTTCCCTTAGTAAAATGCTTGTTCCAATCAATTACCCGTTTTTTTAAAAATCAGATGTCTTTCTTGATACCGTGTTGTAAAAGATCTTTACATTTTCTGTATAAAAGTACTTTATTTGATGTTTGTATTTTGTAAATATCTTCTCCTGAAGTAGTTTATTCTTTTTGACGCTATTGAAACTAGAATGGTCTCCATGAATCTATTTGAAAACTGTTAATTGCTAGTGTAAAGTAATACAATTGATTTTTTTTTCAGTATACTGGTCTTGTACTCTGCAACCTTGCTAAACTTATTAATACTCAGTTCCTTGGGATTTTCTTTATATGAAAATACACCACCTGTGAACAGATAAATTTTTCTTCCTTTCTGATGTCTTCTTTGCTACTCTTGTCTTTCACTTCTTTTTCTTGACTAATTTACCCGGTTAGAACCTACAGTGCAATGTTCAATAGAAGTGATGAGAACAGACAGTCTTTTCTTGTCCTTGGGTTGGAGGAAAACATTTATTGTTTAACCATTAAGTATTATGCTAGCAGTGCTTTTTTCATAGATGTCCTTTTTAGATTGGGAAAGTTCTCTTACATGTCTCATTCTTTAAATGTTTTTATCATGAACAAGTATTGGATTTTGGAGATATTTTTTGTGTCTATTGAGATAATCATATAGCTAATTACTTGCTGATTCCACTATTGTTTTGACAATGTCCTGGGTAACAAACTACTCCACACTGGACAATGAACAATATGGGGCTCCTTGGAAGAGAAATGGTGTTAATCTTTGAAGCTTACTTTCACTCTTTTAGACAGAGACTTTTCCCTATAAACTTGTAACTGGAACAGAAAGGAGGAGTTGCTTTTCACCAGCTGCCATCCCTTGTCATCTCTACAAAGCAAGAGATGTTTATAATTGGAGAATGAGAAGTAATATTCCTGCTCAGCTACTACAATGGTAAATACCTAGTGTAAATCTTCTGTAACCCAGAATCAATGTAAGTGGGATTTGGTCATGTTCACCAGCTGCCAGTTCTACCTGGAATAACTCATGCTTCAAGTAGATGAAGAATACTGGAGCTGGTATTTGGTTGTTGAGACAACTGGAGGAGTTCTCCTGCAACACAGAGCAGTGCAGAATTGGAGGACTGCACTCTTCACCATCAGCCTTATTCAGATCCTCCCTACATAGTAGAAACAAGTTTGGGTATCGAGTGTTGCTACTAGGCTTCTGTCACCCATTGGATACATATACCTTCTCCAGCCATAGCTGTGGAAAATGTCGTTTGCTGATGTTCATTAGTTGCCATATGTACCCAGAATAACTCTTCTACTCTGGAAGATGGGTGGTATGAGCGCTACCAGTTAGCTGCTTGAGCCCACTGGAACAGCCCTTCTATAAGACAGAGCTGTGGGAGGACGATTGCAGTTACTAACTCAGATGCCACAGAATCTCACTGATTCACTGGATTTCTTTAGATTTTTGTTAATAAATGCTTCTTAGTTTGTTGTAAACCCTTTGGTCAGTATTTGAATAAATCAGGGAGAGTTTTTGCTATTTCTCATACCACCATTCTAGAAGTCAAGCCTCTATGTTATCTTTTGTATATACATTTTTTTGGGGGGGGAATATACAGCATTTTGTATATACAAGAGTGGGCACAATATGTGAAAAATTATTAAAGATCTTTTTGTTTTTATTCTTAAGGAGTACAGGTGTGTGTGTGTGTGTGTGTGTGTGTGTGTGTGTGTGTGTGTGAATGTGAATGCTTTTCTTGCAATGTCTGTTTTGTTTAGGCATTGAGGTTAGCCTGCCCTCATAAAATGAGCTAGAAAATACTTTCTCATTCTTTGTTTTCTAGAAAAGTTTGTTTTAGGTTTGATGTTAAGTCCTCTTTACATATTTAAAAGAATTAGTTCTTATAACTATCTAAGTATGAAATTTCCTATGAGGAGACATTTAAAATATGAATGTAAGAAGCTGGGTTACTCAAATTTCCTTTCTCAGTTGAATTGGTTTTGGAATTCTGTGTCCTTCAAGAATTTTCTTTTTTTTCGCATTTAAAAATTTTTACTGATAAAGTCAAATTTATAGATTAAGATTTTCTGTTATATTCTCATATAGTTCTTTTATTGACTATGGGATCTATAGAAGTTCCCCCTCCTTCATTTCTGATGCTGGTAATTTGTAACTATTCTTAGTCTTTTTCTGGATTTAGTTATTAGATAATCCATTTCACTGATTTTTTTAAATTCAGTTTTTGCTTTATTGGTTTTTATTATTGTTTTTCTGTTTTATTGGTCTGTGTTCTTATCTTTTACTTTTTCTTTCTTCTGCTTATCTTGTTTTTCATTTTCTCTTTATTTTCTAGCTACTTAAGGTAAAATCACTGTTTCAGTATAAATCCACGATTATACATTATTTTCAGTTCACTTCTTTACCAATATTTCTTAAATTTTAATATATTATGCTTTTATTTCCATACAGTTCAAAATATTTTCTAATTTACCTTGTGATTTCCTCTTTGTCATAGATCATTTAGAATTTTATTATTTTTTAATTTTTTAATTTTTTTTGAGTTGGAGTCTCCCTCGGTCGCCCAGACTGGAATGCAGTGGCCGCTCCTGGTCACTGCAGCCTTGCCAGCTGGGCTCTGGCGATCCTTCCGCCTCAGCCTTCCTAGTAGCCGGAATTACAGGCATGTGCTACCACGCCTGGCTTACTTTTTGATTTATTGTAGAGATGAGGTCTTGCTGCCAGGCAGGTTTCGATCCCGTGGGCTCAGGCAATCCACTCACCTCGGCCTCCCAAAGGTGCGGGATTACAGGCTGAGCCACCGAGCCCAGCTAGAATTTTATTTTTAAATATTCAGGTATTTTGGACATTTTCCAAATGTCTTCTGGATTTGATTTATAATTTAATCTGGTTTTGGTCAGAGTATATACCCCATGTGAACCCTTTTAAAAACTTTATTACAACTTGTTTGATGATCTAGCATATGATCTATCTTTTGAATGTTCCATGTACATGTAAAACAAGTGTGTATCATGCTGTTGTTTATTGGAGTATTTTATAGCATTAATTGTGTTATATTGGTTGATAGTGTTGTTTAAATATTATGTATCTTACTAATTTTTGTCTATTTGTTTTATCAAATAATTGTAGATGATGTTTTACATTTCTAAACATAATTGTAGATTTGTCTATTTCTTTTTTCTGTTATATCAGTTTTTGTTTCATATATTTTGATTTTCTATTGTCAAGTGAATATTTATTTAGGATTGGTATGTCTTCTTTATTAATTACCCTTTATCATTACAAAATATCTCTGTTTATTGTTGTTAATATGACTTTTCCCTCCTGAATTCTTGGATAGTAATATTATAATTCCAACCTTCTTTTGATCAGTTTTTTTCATGGCATATCCCTTTTTTTCATGCTTCACTTTTAATCTATATATGTCTTTATATTTAAAATATAAGTTTTGGAGATAGCATACAAGTGATTTTTGGTTTTGTGTACAGATTGACAGTCTTTCATTTGCGTATGAATACTATGTTTAATGTAAATAATAATGAGATAGGGTTAGAATTTTCCATCTGCTCTATATTTTCTGTTTGTTCCTGATATGGTTTGCATGTATGTGTAATCCAAAATTTATATTTTGAAATTTAATCCCAATGGTGGTGGTGTTAAGTGGGACTTTTGGGGAGTGATTAAGTCATGAGGCTTTTGCTCTTACAAAAGAGAACTTACTGGCTCTTTCATCTTTTCAGCCATGTAAGGATAAATAATTTTTCCCTTTTAGCCTTGTTTCACCATGTGAAGAAACAGCAAGAAGGTCTCATCTTGTAAGCGGGAAGCAACCTTCAGCAGACACTGAATATGCTGACATCTTGATCTTGGATTTTCCAGTCTTCTGAACTGTGTGATAAATACATTTCTGCTTTTTTGTTTGCTTGTTTTTAATAAATTACCCAATCTCAGGTAATTTTATTACAGCAGCAAAAACAAATTAAGAAAGTCCCATATGTAATTTGTTTCCCTTTTCCTTTCTTCTTTATTTTAAAGTAATTCATTTCTTAAATTCCAATTTATATTCATCATAGAATTATTTACGATACTTCTTTAAAATTTGCTTTTGAATTATATATACATATACACACATATATATAATATGTATAACTTCAAGTTATTACAGACTACATGCAAATGATATTACAATTAAGCTTTGAAAAACACGGGTTGAACTGTGTGAATTCACTCATACATGGAGATTTTTCAAAAAATGAAGATTGGCCCGGATCAGTGTCTCAGCCTGTAATCCCGTGCCTTTGGGAGGCTGAGGTGAGTGTATTGCCTGAGCCCGCAGGTTCGAGACCCGCCTGGGCAGTGAGACTTCATCTCTACAATAAATCAAAAAATTAACCGGGCGTGGTAGCGTGCCTGTAGTTCCAGCTACTCGGAAGGCTGAGGCGGAAGGATCACCAGAGCTCAGCAGGTCGAGGTTGCGGGGGCAGGGAGTGGACAACGCACTCCAGTCTGGGCGACAAAGTGAGACTCCAACTCTAAAAAACCGAAAAAAAACCCAGAGTGAGACTCCAACTTAAAAAAAAAAAAATGAAGATTGAAAATACTATTCTCAGGATGTTAAACCTGTGTATATACAGAGGGCTAACTTTTCTTATAGGCAAGTTTCACAGGATTGACTGTGGGACTTGAGTGTGCGTGAAATACATATTTTACATATGTTACACATCCTACAATATATTGTTATTTTTTCCTTAAACATTTGATTATTTTAATAAGCAAAGCAAATTTTTTTATGTTTACTTACATACATATCATTTCTAGCACTGCTCATTATTTGTTGTGAATCCAAATTTTCATCTCTTATCTCTTTCTTTTTCTCCCTGAAGTACTACTTTAATATATCCTATAATACAGAAAAGCTGTATGTATTCTGGACTGAAGTATATTTTCTTATTTTATGTTGATTTGAAAATGTTATTTCACCTCTATTTTTGAAATATACATATATACTGTACATAGAATTCTCTGTTTTTATTTCCCCCCTCAGAGTTTTAAATAAATCTTTTCTTTATCATCAAGTTCCCATTGTTTCTGGTTAGATGACTACAATAATTTCTTGTCCTTTTTATGTAATGTGGCATTTCCTCTGGTTGCGTAAAAAATTTTCTCTTTATCTCTGATTTTCACAATACAATTATGATGTGCTTTAATGTTGTTTATGTTTCTTCTGTTTGGGATTCACAAGCACTGTTGGATGTTTGAGAATACGGTTTTTATCAATTTTGAAAAATTTAGGCCTTTGTTTATTCAAGTACTTTCCCATTTTCTTTTCTCTTCTCTTTCTGGAATTCCAATTATACAATTTTTGTTTTTCTGTTTGATATATTCACAAAGGTCATTGATGCTCTGACCGTATTTTTATTATGTCTTCTCTCTTTATGTCTTTTTGAATAATTTCTAATTCTTGCTTCATTCACTATCATTTTTTGAAGGATTTCATCTCCTTTTACTTTCAAAGAACTTTTCATTTATATATTTAATTGTTTATCTATAGATAATATGAATT
Source organism: Carlito syrichta (assembly GCF_000164805.1). Lineage (NCBI taxonomy): Eukaryota > Metazoa > Chordata > Mammalia > Primates > Tarsiidae > Carlito > Carlito syrichta. The sequence goes on from NW_007253789.1 coordinate 781,559, forward strand.
CCATTTAGGTTGCTTTTGTATGTCCCTTTCTCCTAATGATGTTCATGTTTCCTTTTCATTCTTGAGCATATTTACAAGAATGAAAAGGAAACATTTTATCATATTTCTCTTTTTAGGTATGTTTTTGTTTACTTCTATCCTGGTTATGGGTAATATTTTTTTTGTTGCATTCATGATATTTTTGGATTGATTCTGAACATTGCACATTTTACATGAATTCATGCTGAATTTTGTTTTGTTCCTTTTAAGAGTGTTGTGTTGAACTTTGTTTTGGCATGTAGTTAAAAATCAGTTGAGCCTTTTCAAACTTTCTACAGCATTCAAAGCAGTATTTAGTCTGGGAGTAATGTAGTCCCACTTCTGAGACATGACTTTTCTGAGGACTCTATCCAACTCCTTATATATTACCAAATATCTTCATTTTAACTGGTATGAATAGTGAAATCTGAGGATTGTTTGCAATACTGCTTTCTAATAATTCTTTCCTAGCTTTAGGTGGTTTCTGCTTATTCATGTATTGATAAAGACTCAGCTAGAAACTTGAGAACAACTCTGTGTAGATCTCTGAAAATCTGACTGTTTATCCTCTCCTCTTCTATAATCAGCCACACAAATTTCAGCCTCCTCAGCCTCCCCAGTCTCCAATGTTGTTTTGTTCAATTCAGTGAGTCTGCTAACCTCTGTTTGATTGCCCCTCTATTCACTACAGTTTCAAACTGCCCCTATGCAGAACTGGAACTATTATTTTCATATATTTTATCTCATTTTCAAGTTTTTAATGGTGAGGAGGCAATTGCTATAGCAGTTAATCCTCAGTGACCAAAAGTCACGTGACTTCTTTTTAAATGCAAAATTTTCTACTGAAATGAGTGATGATCTTTCAAAATAATAATTATGTTCTAACACTGCTAATAGTTCATGATTAAGAATAAATAAAAATAGCTAACATCAATCAAGTACTAACAACTGTCCAACAAAATTAGAGGCATCTTATAAACAAATATTGAACTTCTATAGAATAATCTTCAAAAGTTGATGTATCATTTTAGAATATCTTCTATGAGTAAAAATATTAAATTCTGCAGATTGATTAAGCTAGCTGTATTTGAGGTAATAAAATATATAATTAGTGCATCTATTAATGTTTTGCATGTAAAATGTAATTATTTCAAATAATTAGACACCCTGATTATTTCAAATAATTAGACACCTTGTATATGCTTACCTTTCTTTTCTCCTTGTAAGCTTTTTTATTTGCTTCTAGACTCAACTCAGATGACATCTTTACAAGGTTGAAAACTCTTCTAACTCCCTCCAACAGTGTTTGGTGTCCTTTTTATGTGCTTTTCAAGTTCTTCACACATGTTATACTTGTGGGACCCACCACTCCAGATAACATAGCCTGTGTTCTTTTCTGTTCCTTCCATTTTATGTGTTTTTTTCTCTCTTTTTTCTCCACTGCAGAATTTCTGGCATATTCACCCTTTACCAAGTATGATACATCATATTTACTTAAGAAATTTTCTATTTCCTTCTTTTCTTCCTCTTCACACTCTCTATTCTTTTGGACACCCATCAGCTTTCTTCTGTATTATGGTAATGAACTTATTAGGGTACTTTTTTCCCTTCTCTATCCAAACCCATTTCCTAATCCTATTTGAATAAATGATCTTTCTTTTTTAATTTTTATTTTAAATATATAGGGTACAATTCAGGGGATAGGTATACAAATGATCATTGTACAGGTAAAGTTTGGGTCTCACTTTGGTCCCCATGTCACCTGGTTTGAGATCAGGTACCCTTATTGATGAAATGTGAACTGCCCTCTCCTGGCTGGAGTTAGGTGGTATTTCAGTGTAGTTTTAATTTGCATTTCTTTGATGGTTCTAAGAGGGGAATTTATATCTCTATGAGTACACATCAAGAAAATGGAAAGATCACAAGTGGAGAGTCTAAAAAATCACCCAAGGGAGCTGGAAAGAGAAGACCACCAAAACCCAAAAGACCACCAAAACCTAGTGATGCTGAGCATTTTTTTTCATGTATCTTTTGACTGCCCATATGCCTTAGCAAAAGAAACAAAATAGGAGGTATCACACTTCCAGACTTTTTTTTAGTCCTGAAGCACACAATTTATTGGTTTTTATTTTTTGCCACACTTTTGTGTACTGGTCTTTGGTGCTCTATAGGGGTGACCTAATGAATAAGTACATTGAGGAAAAATAGGAAATCAGAACAAAAAAGATTGGTTATTGTTGTGTTCTAGAGAGTAGCTAAAGAGGTTGCAGGAAATTTGTGTTACTTAACTGAAATGTGTTGTCTCTATATATTTTCTCTCTCTAATGCAAGTCATCTGGATTCCTGGTTGCAGTGCTTTTTCCTTCAAAGCATGCATCACAAACCCTAATCCCACTGAGAGCCCTAGATAGATCATCGAGGCAAAATTCAGAAGGAGATCCAGAACCTAAACTTGACAATGACCAAATGGACTTAGTAGATACGTACAGATTATTCCACCCAGCAACCACAGAATATACATCATCACCACAAGGAACATACTCCTAGATCGATCACCTCCTTGGCCATAAATCAAGCATAAACAAATTCCAAGCCAGACTCGGTGGCTCAGCCTGTAATCCCGCGCCTTTGGGAGGCTGAGGTGAGTGGATTGCCTGAGCCCACGGGTTCGAGACCCACCTGGGCAGTGAGACCTCATCTCTACAATAAATCAAACAATCAGTCGGGCGTGGTAGCGCATGCCTGTAATTCTGGCTACTCGGAAGGCTGAGGCAGAAGGATCACCGGAGGCCAACAGGTCGAGGCTGCGGTGGCCGGGAGCGGCCACTGCACTCCAGTCTGGGTGACAGAGTGAGACTCCAACTCAAAAAAACCAAAAAAAAATGAAAAACAAAACAAATTCCATAAAGTTGAAATCCTGCCAAGCACATTCTCAGACCACAGTGGAATAAAAATAAATATCAACACCAACAACATTTCCCCAAAGCCCACAAAGACTTGGACACTAAACAGCATGATGTAGAACAACAACTGAGTCAATGCTGAAATCAAAGAAGAAATTGAAAGATTCCTGGAAACAAATGAGAATGAAGAAACATCTTACCAAAACCTCTGGGATGCCATGAAATCAGTTCTAAGAGGGGAATTTATATCTCTATGCGTACACATCAAGAAAATGGAAAGATCACAAGTGGAGAGCCTAAAAAATCACCCAAGGGAGCTGGAAAGAGAAGACCACCAAAACCCAAATTTTAGCAGAAGACTTCAAATCACAAAAATAAAAGCAAAAATATGGGACATAGAAGACAAAAATATCATAGAAAACATCGACAAAGCAAAAAGCTGGTTCTTTGAAAGAATTAACAAGGTTGATGGGCCCCTAACCAGAATGACCAAAAAGAGAGAGAGAGAGAGAGAGAGAGAGAGAAAGCCCCAAATAAACACAATCAGAAATACAAAAGATCAAATCACAATTGACCTTGAGGAAATACAAAAGATTATCAGAGATTACTATGTACACTTATATAGAAACAAACTTGATAACCTAGATGAAATGGAGAACTTTCTGACATCACACAACCTCCCCAGGTTAAAACAAGAAGACACTGAGATGAAATAAGCTAAATATCAGTTAATAAAATCAAATTGCTAGCAAAGTAGTAATACTAACCAGCTTACTCCATTTTGTTTAAAACTCATCTTAGTTACCTGCCTGACCTAAGAATCAATGACTACATGTGATTACAGTAACATTCCCATGACCACAGATCCGCAGCTTCATCTCCTTTGGGCAGGTTATGCTGACCGTTGCCTGAAGACCATTACAGAACTCCTTCACCATAGCTTCCATGTGATTGTATGCTTTGTTAACTGAAATCAAATGTTACACTTTGACATTTTCATAGTTTGTTCTTATATTCTGTTAGTGACCTAACCAAGGTAACTCCATTGTATAATGATTCTTCTTCCTTGTTTCTATGTAACTACCTTAAACTATATGTTAATGGCAGAACTCCAGGGACTTTCTGGGCACTGGCTTTACCTACTTGACCTGAAATTAATTAAAGCTCCCTAATAATCGAAGTTCCCATTTTGATTGCCAAGTTGTTAGTTAATAGTTGCTATGGTCACTAAGTTACTATGTAGCCAATGCTGCAAATTTTACCTATAAAAGCTTGTCACAAACTGCACCAATTTGCCAAGAGTTTTTCTGGCGTTTGCCTACTCTTGACCCACGCATTTAATAAATTAATTCAATTCAACTTGCTGGCGTAGCTTCTTCTTGCTTACTCAGTCATAGCAGAGACACTAAATAGAATAATAACATCCCAGGAAATCGACTCTGTCATGTGAAAACTACCTACCAAAAAACGCCCTGAACTGGAAGGCTTTCCAGCAGAATTCTACAAAACAAACAAGGAGGAGCTGATACCAATCTTATTGAAAGTATTCCGGGCAATTGAGTAAGATGGAATTATCCCCAAATCATTTCAGGAAACTAACATTACACTGATACCCAAACCGGGTAAAGATCTATCAAAAAAAGAACTACAGGCCAATATCCCTTATGAACATAGATGCAAAAATCCTCAACAAGATTTTAGCAAATTGGATCTAAAAACACATCTCAAAAATCATCCACCATGACCAAGGAGGCTTCATCCCCAGGATGCAGGGCTGGTTCAACACTTGCAAGACCATGAATGTCATTAAATACATGAACAGATGTAAAAACAAGGACCACATGATTATCTCATTAGATGCAGAAAAAGCTTTTGATAAAATTCAGCATCCCTTCTTCATAAAAACCCTGAAACACCTAGGTACAGAAGGAACATACCTCAAAATAGTAAGTGCCATCTACGAAAAACCCACAGCTAAATATTGCAAAATGAGCAGAAACTAGAATCATTTCCCATGAAAACTATAACAAGAAAAAACTGCCCACTCTCATCTCTGTTTTTCAATATTGTGTTGGAAGTCCTAGCTCAGGCAATTAGACAAGAGAAGGAAATCAGGGGTATCCAAATAGGAAAAGTGGAAGTCAAGTTGTCCCTCTTTATTGATGATATGATTCCATACCTTGAAAATCTAAGAGAATCTGTCATAAACTGCCTGCCTTGATAAAGGACTTTGGAAAAGTCTCAGGGTACAAATTAAATGTGCAAAAGACTGTTGCATTCCTATACACCAACAACAAGCAGGCAGAGATCCAAATAAAAGGCACAGTCCCATTCACAATAACCACCAAAAAATGAAATACCTCGGCATCTTCCTAGCCAGAGAAGTGAAAGACCATTACAATGAAAATTACAAAACACTACTTAAAGAAATCCAAGAAGACACAAACAAATGGAAAAATATTCCATGCTCATGGATAGGAAAAATCAACATGTTAAGATGTCCGTCCTACCAAAGGCAATCGACAGATTCACCGTGATACCCATTAAGTTACCACCATCACTCTTCTCAGACCTGGAAATGACAATACAGAAATTCATATGGAAACATAAATGATCACGAACAGCCAAAAGAATCCTTAGCAAAAGAAACAAAGCAGGAGGTATCACACTTTCAGACTTCAAACTTTACTATAAGGCTACAGAATCAAAAAGCCTGGTATTGGCACAAGAGCAGGCACATACACCAATGGAACAGGAGGGAGATTTCGGAAGCAGAGCCTCAATTCCTCAACCAACTCATCTTGACAATGCCTCCAACAACAACCACTGGGGAGATGAGAACATATTCAGTAAATGGTGTTGAAAAAACTGGCTGACCACATGAAGAAAATTGAAATAGGGCCCCTACCTATCACCATATACAAATATCAGCTCCAAATGAATCAAAGACCTAAACGTAAAACCTCAAATTGTAAGAATCTCAGAAAACACAGGAAACACCCTTATGGAAATTGGAACTGGAACCAATTCCTATTCAGAACCCTAAATGTCCACACCTTAAGAAGTAAAATAGACAAGTGGGACCTCATCAAATTAACAAGCTTCTGCAAAGCAAAAGAAACCATCAAGCAAGCAGGAAGACAGCCCACAGAATGGGAAAAAATATTTGCCAACTGTTTACTTGACAAAGGCCTACCATCTAGGATCTACAAGGATCTCAAATGTGCCAAAAGGAAAACAACAAGTGGGCAAAAGACATGAATAGACACGTCTCAAAAGAAGATATACAAGCAACTAACAGACACATGAAAAAGTGCTCAGCCTCACTCATCATCAGAGAAATGCAAATCAAAACCACATTGAGATACCACCTAACCCCTGTAAGAATGACCATCATTAATAAAACAAACAAAAGATGCTGGCGAGTATGTGGAGAAAAAGGAACGCTTCTACACTGCTGGTAGGAATGCAAACTAGTACAACCTCTTTGGAGGACAGTGTGGTGATTTCTGAAAGAACTAGAAATCGACCTTCCATATGACCCAGTGATTACCCTGTTGGAAATATACCCAGAGGAACTCAAATCATTCTTAAAAAAAAGATATCTGCACACATATGTTTGTTGTAGTTCTATTCACAAAAGCAAAAACATGGAACCAATTGTGTTGCCCATGGAAGCTGGACTGGATAAAAAAAATGTGGTACATATATACAATGAAATATTATGCAGCCATAAAGTAGGACAAATATATGGACTTTGCACAACTTGGATGGATTTGAAGTCGATCATACTCAGTGATTTATCACAGAAACAAAGAACAGGGTTCCATATGTTCTTATTCATAAACGGACCTTGAACAATTATAATGCTATAAGAAAGCGAGTAGTGGGAAGCTGTCAGAGGAGGGGTGGGACTGGCAGTTGAGGGAAACTACTAGGGGAGGGAGGGGCATACCTCATCAACAAGGGTACCTGCATGATCAATGTTTATATACCTAACCCTGAAATGTACCCCACATCTTTATAATAAAAATTTTTAAAAAAGAATAAATGATCTTTCAGTGGGTCTTTCAATATTCCACCACTGAATCCAATTTCTTTTGTATAGCATAGCATAGCACACTTACTCTCATAGTTACTTCCCTTATTTACTTTCACTAACAATGAGATCCCCTCAAATACAGAGGTTTGGTCTTTGTTTGATTTTATCTTTTCTAGCATCAACACCCAGCATGGTGATTGTAGACATAGTTAAAGTGGCTAGCTTTTAATCCATTTCTCTCCCATTATTGAGTGATGTTCCCAAAGAAAGAATGCACATAATTTCGTCTACCCTAGTCTAAACATGCTGATAATGATGAATTTCCTGGTTAATAGCCTAATGATAATATCAAGGAAGAGAGTACTTATCAGTAGAATGCTCTAATCAAGTTATTCCTATTTTAGGGTTACTTATGATAAACAAATATAATGAAAGGATTTATGGAGCAAGTTTCCCTGTAGAATATAATATAAACCATTTAATAATTTAATTTAAAAAACATAAAATGAAGATAATCAATAACCTAAATGTTCTTTGCTTGCTGAGAAAATAACATGTATAAGCTACTTACCGACTACCTCTCTTACTCTGGAGAGGCTAGAGAGTGCATATTTAAAATGGATAAGATTTGGGGAGTCAGGTGAATGGTTCAAACTTCTCTTTCCTTCTCATGTGCCACATAATTGCTTGTATCCTTTAAATTATTAATAAAGATTGATATTGGCTGTGTAATATTAGGCAGAGTAATATCCTACTAAAGATGTCCATGTGCTAACCCCAGAATATGAGTATATGTTAAGTTATATGGCAAATAAGAACTAAAACTGCAAATGTAATTAGAATCTGGTGACCTTGACATGGCAAGATTATCCTCAATTATCTGGGTGGTTCTGATGTAATTATAAGCATCTTTATAAGTGGAAGAGTAAGGAGGAAGAGTGATAACTATAAAAATGGCAGCGTGGAAAGAATTCAGCACAATTTTGTTGACTTTGCATGGATTTACTTCTGTGCTCTCTTTTCTATTCAAAAAGAAATTAAGAATAGAACAACCATACGATTCAGTGATTCAACTTCTTGGTGTACATCCAAAGGAAATAAAATCACTATCTCAAAGAGATATCTGTTCATCCCTGTTCATTGCAGTGTTATCCACGATAGCCAAGAAATGGAAGCTGCTTAAGTGCCCATCAGTGAATGAATGGATAAAGAAAATGTGGTGTATATGCATATGAGGGGGGACTCAAAAATCCTGAAATTATCTTTTGGAGGGCAGGTCGCTTGTAGTACAGACTTTCTCAGGTAGGTCAGTGTTCTAGGAACCCATCAGCATCATTGCACCAGCTAGTGTTGTGAGAGGCTATGTTCAGTTTCAGCAGATTTGTTTTTTTTTTTTAGATTCTTTCAATGATTTCATGCTGGGTGATTTGCACAATCTTCCCACACCGTACTTAATGTTCAGCAGTTTTTGACCAAAAATGGCATGCCCTCCCCATGCCCACCCTCCCTTTTCACCTGATCTTGCCCCGAGATTCTTTTTTGCTTGTTTCCCTGGATGAAAAGAAAAAGTCAAACACAGAAATACAAGTTCTTCATGATCTCACTTGTTTGTGGAAACTTAAAAAAAAATCATGTAACAGAGAGTAAAATGGTGGTTATCAGAGGCTAGGGCTTGGATAAAAAGAAGAGATATTGGTCAAAGAGTACAAACTTTCAGCTATAATATGAATAAATACTGTAAACCTAGTGTAAGGCATATTGACTATAGTATCAGTACTGTATTGTATTCTGAAAATTTATTGATTTAGAGTAGATCTCGAATATTCTTACTTCACACACGAATAATAACTATGTGAGGTAATGGATAAATTAACCAGCTTAATTGCAGTAATAATTTCACAGTGTATACATAAAAGAAAACATCATGTTTTATATCCCAAATATATATATACTTTTAATTTGTCAATCATACCTCAATAAAATGAGAAAAAAACACAATTTTTCTGACTTTAAAGATGGAAAATGAGGCCATGTGCCCCCAAAATGCAGGCAACCTCTAGAATATGTATTTTTCTCTGGAAACTTCAAAAGTGGTCCTATGAATATCTTGATTCAGTGCTGTGAAACCCATTTAGGACTTCTAATTTGAATGTTAAGGTAAAAAATACGTTGCTTTTAAGCCACTAAGTTTGTGGCAATTTGTTGTAGCAGTATTAGAAAATCAAAAATAGGTAAATTCTCTGATGGTTCTAATTTGTTTGCTGATTCATGTGGCTCTGATTTGATAATGCAATTATTTGTGTTATTTTAGTAGCCAAAATATACAGATATTCATAGTCATAATCTTGGGGGAATTAATGAATGGTGAACTAAGTGTCTTCTAAAACTGGCTAAATTGTTGTGAGCTTCCTGAGCATTCCAAATCAAAAAATCATTTATGCTTATGAAATGTGAGACAGGCTACAAATCTGAAAATAAGTCTCAACTAATTGTAAAGAAAAATTTGAGCAAGTATGTCAGTTGTCAGTACAACTCAATTTATTTTATTTTTTCAATTTAATTTAATAAGTATTAAGCATAGTTGATGGTCAAAGCACTTCAGTAAATTATATGAATGATTAAAAAAGGATATTTCCAAGATAAAATTCTGTCTTCTGTGAACCTATCATCTAATAGTAGACAAAGATAATGTATGAGAGAGTATAAATATTGAAATAAAGTTGCATAATACTGCATAAACAGTAAAAAGAAAAAATTTGTGTACTTGAGGGAAACAAAGGCTTCATGAAGAAATAATCTTCATAAAATGATTTTGAGAGAGTTCCATCTTTCCCAATCGCCTGGAATACTTTCAATAGGATTGGTATCAGTTGCTCCTTGTATGCTTTATAGAATTCTGCTGGAAAGCCATCTGGTCAAAGGATTTTTTTTGTAGGTAGTTTTCTTATGACATAGTCAATTTCCTGGATTGTTATTGGTCTATTTAGCATCTCGATTTCATCTTATTTCAACCTAGGGAGGTTGTGTGATGTCAGAAATTCCTCCATTTCCTTTAGGTTTTCAAGTTTGTTTCCATACAAATGTACATAGTAGTCTCTGATAATCTTTTGTATTTCTTCAGGGTCATTTGTGACTTCATCTTTTGTGTTTCTGATTGTGTTTATTTGGGGTTTTTCTCTCTTTTTCTTGGTCAGTCTAGCTAGGGGACCATCAATTTTGTTTATCCTTTCAAAGAATCAGCTTTTGTTTCATTGATTTTTTTTTTTTGGTATTATTTTTTTATCTTCTATGTCCCGGATTTGAGCTTTTATTTTAGTGATCTGGGTTCTTCTGTTGAAGTTAGGGTTTTGGTGGTCTTGCTTCTCCAGCTTCTTTAGGTGACTTGTTAGGCTGTTAACTTGTGATCTTTACATTTTCTTCATGTGTGTTTGTAGAGATATTAATTCCCCTCTTACTACTGCTTTTGTGGCATCCCAGAGGTTTTGGTAAGAGGTTTCTTCATTTTCATTTGCTTCCAGGTGTCTTTTAATCTCTGTTTTGATTTCCATGTTGACCCAGGAGTTGCTTAGCATCATGCAATTTAGTGACATGTCTTTGTGGGTTTTGGGGGAACTTTGTTGGTATTGATATTTATTTTTATTCCACTGCAGTCTGAGAAGGTGCATGACAAAATTTCAATCTTATAAAATTTGTTTATGTTTGATTTATGGCCAAGGATGTGATCGATCTTAGAGTATGTTCCATGTGGTGATGAGTAGAATGTATGTTCTGTGGTCGATTGGTGGAGTGTTCTGTAGGTATCAGTTAAGTTCATTTAGTCAAGAATCACATTGAGGGTCCGGCTCTCCTTGCTGAATTTTTGTCTTGATGATCCTTCTAAGGTTGTGAGTAGGGTATCAAAGTCCCCAGCTATGACAGTGTTAGAGTCAATATCTTTTTTAAGTTTGCCTAGAAGCTGCTTTATGAAAGTTGGTGCTCCTATATTGGGTGCATATATGTTTAGGATGGATATTTCTTGTGGATGGATTGAAACTTTTATCATTATATAGTGACCTTCTGTAGGAACTCAAACATGCTGAAAAGAAAAAAACAAACAGCTCCATTACAAAGTGGGCAAAAGATATGAATAGACAGTTTTCAAAAGAAGACATATGAGCAACCAACAGATACATGAAAAAATGCTCCACCTCACTAGCCATCAAAGAAATGCAAATTAAAACTACACTGAGATACCACCTAACTCTAGTCAGAATGGCCATCATCAATAACTCAAAAAATAACAGATGCTGGAGAGAGTGTGGCAAAAAGGGAACACTTCTACATTGTTGGTGGGAGTGCAAACTTGTACAGCCTCTGAGGAAAACAGTGTGGTGATTCCTAAAAGTTCTAAAAATTTACCTTCCATGTGATCCTGCAATCCCCCTACTGGGAATATACCTGGAAGAACTCAAATCACTCTATAAAAAAGATACTTGCACATGTATGTTTATTGCAGCATTGTTCACGATAGCAAGAACATGGAACCAACTGTACTGCCCATGAAAAGAGGACTGGATAAAATAAATGTGGCACATATACACAATGTAATATTAAGCAGCCATAAAGAAGAACAAAATCATGAACTTCACAGCAACATGGATGAACTTAGAGTCTATAATACTGAGTGATCTTTCACAGAAACAAAGAACTGAGTATCACGTGTTCTCACTCGTAAGTGGACCTTGAACAACTGTTGTAATACTATAAGGAAAGGATTGACAGTAGCGGGAAACTGCGGTGGAGGTGGCAGGAAGGGAGGTGGAATTGACAGTAATGGTAATCTGCCTGGGGAAGGGGGGACATACCTCATCAACAAGGGTACCTGCATAATGAATATTTGTATACCTAACCCTGCACCCCACAATTTTAAAATTAAAAAATTAAAAGTTAAAAAAAAAGAAGTAGCAGTGAAAATAAACAGGATTTCAATGCAATTAAAAAAAAAAAGAAAAAAATCTTAGTCAGCTTACAGGCTCCCACCTGTAAGCCCAGCTATGTGGGTGCCTGAGGAGGGAGGCTTGCTTGGTGTTCGAAGCTGTGGAGAGCTATGGTTGTGCTACCACAAACCAAGCTGGATGATAAAGTAAGATACAGTCTTTGAAAAAAAAAAAAGTAATCTTTGATTTAGTAAGCAAAAGAATTACTATAATTTAAGAAGACATAGGTGGGTTCCCTTGTGACATGACACAGGAAAATTGTGTTATAAAGACATTGAAGTGACTAGTTCAGGACATTTTTTCAGAGGAGTCAAATATTTTGTTTTGGTTGTATCTTGCAAAGTCAAGCAAAACCACATTTTATACTCAAAAGAAAGCATGAATCAGAGAGAGTTATGACTTGGATACCAAATTTCACCAAGCTGATGAAAATTTATTTCCTCAGTCAGTGGGGACACATTGAATTTTTTTGAACAGGGACCTGCTATGATTATAGTTGTATCTAAAAAGATTCTGTGGGCAGGTGTATGCTAGAGAGAGTGGAAGTAAGTAGATCTTCTAGAAAGCTATTACAATGATCAAACAAGAATTTATAACAGATACTGTAAGTATACTGGCCACTTCCATTAATGCCCTCTGAGCTATGCCATCTGTTTTGACTATTTTGTACATGATTAATTCTTGTGAGCATTCTCTTACCTGCCCTTTGCAAATATTTTCTTTGCAAGATTCACCTTCTTTTAAGTTGTCCAATTAAATCCTGAAAATTAAGAGGCAGCTAAAAGAGAAAGTAATCTCACATATTCTAAAGTTAGGGTCCAATGAATCATCACATTATCATGTAAACTCATGTTTACTAAGCATCTAGTGGAAGTTCATGAACTCTTGAGACTTTAGAATATAAATTAAACAAAAGCCAAGCATCTGCAATGATAGGAAACCAATATCTTAATATCATAAGAAAAACAAAACCAATGTTTGCCTGCACCAGGGATGCACCTTTTCCATAATAAAACATTCTAGAAGTAAAGAGAAGACACTCTTACAATGGGTTAATAGAGTTTGAACTTTCTCATGGAACCTGCACTTCTCCTTTGTTCCCAGGCGTATAGTGACCACATGCTTATTCACTGATGTCAGCAATAATCAAGCTAACATCAGCGTGTCTCAGCTGTGCTCCAAACACTGTTAAGAGTTAAAATACAACAAATAATTTCATGCTCAGGGCCATTTTGTGAGAGAGTGTTATTAATCCTGATTTAAAGATTTGGAAATAGGAACACAGGAAGAATTTCCTTGTCCAAGAGCACAGAAATAGTCAGTGTTGGAGCTGAGAGACCTGAATTCAAGTAGTTGACCTTTAGAGTCCAACTTCTTAATTATGATACTGTATTGCTTCTCAAAAGAGTATTTTAGTGACTTATTAGGAGTCACAGTATGTTAAGCATCATTTTCCAGCTCAGTATTCAAACTGGTTTGCTTTCATCTGCTTAGTTCATTTGGTAGGAGCAACAACCAGGCGTAACAATGGAAATAGAGAAGAAGCCTAGGGCAAGGAGACAGGAGAATGGGGGAAGGAAAAGGTACAGGTGATTCCTTTTTTTCCCCTGTAGAAACGTGATCTCACTATGTCGCTTAGGCTGCTCTCAAACTCCTGGTTGCTAGTTATCCTTCTACCTAGTCTCCTAACGCGCTAAGATTACAGGTGGCTAGCTGATAATTCTTAATGTAAGTAATAAAGTAAGTCCTTCAACAAAACTAAAACATGGGATACACAAAATCAATGTTGGTAAGTTCTAGAAGGAATCTAAAGACATCAACTAATGACTATATCATTTTTTTGTGTGGTGGAAGATTCCTAAATGGTTAAGTCTTTATTCCAAGGTCATATATTATCAGTAGGAGAGGAAGTATTTAGCTATCCTCTCATGAACACTGAATTTACTGCAGTATTTTGATATATGTGATAAACAAAAAATGCTCTTTAGAGAATTAAGTGTGTACATGGCCCTTAGAATGATTTTATTCTTATAATTTGTCATTATAGCCAAATAAATTATTATATCTCTGTTTTGTTGAATTTACTTTTATTTTAATCAGAGTGATATATGCACATATAAACATATATGCCCTGCTCTCACCCTAATTTTCTGCTACTTAATGGTAAACAATTTTCAACTATTACAAAACCCATTACTTTACTAGTATCTCCATATCTTTAAATAATATGCTTTTAGCTCTACTTTTCACTTTCTCAGTTTTAAGCATTATGTAGTGACCTCCTTCTATGGAAGATGATACAGTTCAACACATACACATTAGCCACCTCCTATTCTTCCAACACTGCTGTATCATGAGTTTGTTAGATCAATGTTCTGTGTCCATTTTATGGGAGAAATGTTATTTACAGTTCAGCCAAGTTGTGTATCTTATTTTTGCTTTGTGCAAATTTTATTTTTTATGGAGTAGATAATGGTTTAGATTTTTAAAAATTGGTTTTCATGACCTTAACATCAATCCATCCCCAAATTGTCACATCCTGATATGTCTCTAAATAATATCACCATATGTTCACACTCATCAAATATTTATCTTATCAATATCCCTCTTTAAAGAACAGAGGCCATTATATAAAAAAAAAAGACACCTGCACTTACATGGACATCACAGCACAATTCATAATTGTAAAGATGTGAAATCATCCTAAATGCCCAGTAATCAATTAGTGGCTAATGAAAATGTGGTATATATACACCATGGAACACTACACAGCCATAAAAAAGAATGAAACCATGTCCTTTGCAGCAACATGGATAGAGTGAAGATAATCATCCTAAGTACACTGGCTCAGAAATGGAAAACCAAACACCGCATGTTATCACTTATGTGTGAGAGCTAAATGGTCACAAAGATGGAAAGATTAGACACAGGGACACCAATAACGGGAAGGGGAGGGAGGTAGGGCTTAGAAACTACCTATGAGCCGGGCTTGGTGGCTCAGTCTATAATCCTGTGCCTTTGGGTGGCTGAGGTGAGTGGATTGCCTGAACCCGCAGGTTCGAGACCTCCCTGGGCAACTTGGCAAGACCTCATCTCTACAATAAATCAAAATGAGCCAGGCGTGGTAGTGCACATCTGTAGTTCCAGCTACTTGGAAGGCTTAGGCGGAAGGGCCGCTGGAGCCCAGCAGGTCGAGGCTGCGGTGACTGGGAGCGACCACTGCACTCCAGTCTGGGTGACAGAGTGAGACTCCAACTCAAAAAACAAACAAACAAACAAACAAAAAACAAACAAAAAAAGAAACTACCTAAGGGGCACTTTGTTCACTCTCTGGAGAATGGGCCACATGAGACCCAATTCTCACCACTATGCATGTGTCCTCCTGATTCTCAAATAAAAATAAAATAATTAGAGACAGTTGCATGTAATTTAAGTTAATGGAAGCCCACATTCTGAAACCCCATCCCCATTCACTGGGGGTTCCCTGTACATGTTTCTTAGGTAAAAACCCTTGTTTTCTGTTTCTCATGTGTTTCTCCCTTCAGACTCTTTTCCTTGTTTATTTTGGTCTACATCCTTCAATAGTTTCTTTAGAAAGATTGCATGATTGGTAATTTTTTTGAGAACATTAACTTAGAGAAAAAAAAAACTGGATAAGCTTACATTCATATTTAATATATTGTTGGAGAAAGAATTTTAGTTTGAAACTTATTTTATTACAATATTTTAGCTATTATTCTAATCTCTTGTAGCTTTCAGTTCTGATGTTGAGAAATTCGAAGGCCTTGTGATTCTTGTTCCTTCACTCACATATGACTTAATTTTTTTTTTTTTTTGGTTTGTGTTTTACTTCTGAAAGTTTATAGGACCTCCTATTCCTCTGAAATTTCACAAGGATACATCTTGTTATGAGTCTATTTTATTCATTATTTGGCATACTTATTGACTTGTTTTCAATTTTGAAGCTCATGTCATTTAATTTTAATAATTTTTTCTGAATTATATTTTTGTTCTCTCTTTTCTATTTTAAATATCCTAGTTTGAACTCAATATCTTCTCTTTTTGTCTCTACAGTTCATGTTTTTGTTATTTACTCTATTTTTCTGGAAGATCTTCTTAACTATTGCTTAAACCCTTCTATTGATTTTTTTTTCATTCCTTTTAGCTAGTTTTTAATTCCTGAAGACTATTTATTTAGTTCTGTGATTATTTCTTTTTTAATTGTATATGATGGTATTATTATTATTTTTAGAATATACGTTTTTAATGCTTTCAAGATACATAGATCACTTAAATTTTTTTAAAATTTTAAGTATGTGGCGTACAATTCAGGTTAGGTATACAAATGTACATTGTGCAGGTACCCTTGTTGATGAGATGTTCCTCTCCAGAAGTTTCCACCTACTGCCAATCCTTCTTTCCCCCAACCCCTGGCAGTTTCTCACTATTTCCAATCCCTTTCTTATAGTATTATGATAATTGTTCAAGGTCTGCTCATGAGTGCTCAGTTGTTTGTTTCTGTGATAGATCACTCAGTATTTTAGACTCTAAGTCCATCCAAGTTGCTGTGAAGTTCATAATTGCTGCATAATATTCCACTGTGTATATGTGCCACATGTTTTTTATCCAGTCCTCTTTTGATGGGCAGCATGGTTGGTTCCAAGTTTTTGTTATTGTGAATAATGCTGCAATAAACATGCATGTGTAGATATCTTTTTCATAGAGTGATTTGAGTTCATCTAGGTATATTCCCAGAAGGCAGCATGTGGGGTTGTATGGAAGGTAGATTTTTAGATCTTTTAGGAATTGCCAAACTGTTCTCCACAGAGGTAGTCCTGGCTAACGCTCCCACCACCAGTGTAGAAGTGTTCCCTTTTCCCAACATCCTCTCCAGCATCTGTTGTTTTTTGAGATATTGATGATGGCCATCCCACATGGAACTAGGTGATAACTCAATGTGGTTTTAATTTGCATTTCTTAGATGGCTAGTAAGGTTGAGCATTTTTTCATGTATCTGTTGGGGGCTCGGATGTCTTCTTTTGAGAAGTATCTATTCATATCTTTTGTCCGCTTTATAATGGGGCTTTTTTTCCCCTTTTCTTCACTTTTGAGTTCCTTGTAGATCCTTTGTCAAATATATAGTTGGCAAATATTTTTCCCTAGTCTGTGGGCTGTCTCCCTGCTCTCTTGATGGTTTCTTTGGTTTTATAGAAGCCTGTCACTTTGATGAGGTCCCACTTGTCTATCTTATCTTTTATAGCATAGGCACTTGGGGTTTGTTCAGAAACTGATTGCCAGTTCCAATTTCCATAAGGGTATCTCCTTCATTTTCTAACGTTCTTAAAGTTTGAGGTTTTACATTTAGGTCTGTGATCCATTTAGAGTTAATTTTTGTGTATGGTCATAGGCAGGAGTCTTGTTTTAATCTTCTGCATGTGGTCGGCTAGTTTTCCCAGCCACATTTACTGAATAGGTTTTCCTCTCTCCAGTGGTTGGTGGTGGAGGCTTTGTCAAAGATGAGTTGGCTGAGAAATTGAGGTTTTGCTCCCAGAATTTCTTTCCTGTTCCATTGGTCTATGCCTGTTCTTGTACCAACACCAGGCTTTGTTTGTTTATTTATTTATTTATCTTTTTCTTTTCTTTTAAAGATGTGGGGTACAATTCAGGGTTAGGTATGTAAATGTTCATTATGTAGGTACCCTTGTTGATGAGTTGTGCCCATCCCTCCCCTGGCTGTTTTTCTCAATTGCCAACCACCCCCCCTCCCCTGGCAGTTTCCCACTACTGCCAATCCCTTTCTTATAGTATTATGATAATTATTCATGGTCCACTTATGATAGAACATATGGTACTCTGTTCTTTGTTTCTGTGATAGATCACTGAATATGATAGAGTCTAAATCCATACTGTATCCTTATAATAAAGTTTAAAATCTGGGAGTGAGATACCTACCTCATTTTCTTGCTAAGGATTGTTTTGACTATTTGTGGTCATTTATGTTTCCATATGAATTCCTGTATTGTCATCTCAAGATCTGAGAAGAATGATGTTGGTAATTTAATGGGTATTGTGTTAAATGTGGAGGTTGCCTTGGGTAGGATAGACATCTTACAGGCCAATATCCTTGATAAACATAGATGCTAAAATTCTCAACAAGATTCTATCAAACTGGATCCAACAACATATCTCAAAAATCATCCACCATGACCAAGTATGCTTCATCACTGGGATGCAGGGCTAGTTAAAAATTTGCAAGACCATAAGTGTAATTAAATACATCAACAGAAGTAAAAACAAAAACTAAATGATTATATCATTAGATGTGGAAAAATCTTTCCATAAAATCCAGCATCCCTTCTTGATAAAAACCGTCGAACATCTAGGGATAGATGTAACATACCTCAAAATAGTAAAAACCATCTATGAGAACCCACAGTCAACATATTGCTAAACAGACAGAAACTGGAATCATTTCCCCGAAGAAATGGAAAAAGACAAGGATGACACTCTCACTTCTCCTGTTCAGCATAGTATTGGGAGTCCTAGCAAGAGTAATCAAACAAGAGAAGGAAATCAGGGATATCCAGGTAGGAAACAAGGAAGTTAAATTATCCCTCTTTACAGATGACATGATTCTATACCTCAAAAACTCAAGACAATCTATCAAAAACTTCCTTGCACTGATAAATGTCTTTGGCTAAATCTAAGGCATAAAATAAATGTGCAAAAGACAGTTGCATTCCTATACACCAACAATAAACAAACAGAAACTCAAATAAAAAACACAATCCCATTTACAATAGCCACAAACAAAATGAAATACCTCGACATCTTTCTAGCCAGAGAAGTGAAAGACCTTTATAATGAAAACTACAAAACGTTGTTCAAAGAAATCAAAGACGGTACAAACAAATGTAAAAATATTCCATGCTCATGGATTGGAAGAGTCAACATTGTTAAGATGTACACAGACCACTTTTGATTAAGGAAACTTAGGACATTAGCAACTGCTACAAGTGAATGCCAGGCTGTAGCACATGTCAGTGTTACACAGAATCCTGCTTTGTGAGTGTCTGAATTCATTGCTCTGCTGGAATTATTCATAGTAGATTTTAGCTTTCAGGTAAAACCTCCTATATTTCCCATATTGAAAACGTCTCATACTTCCAACATTTCCCATGTTTAAAATTTCCCATATTTCAATGTAAACCAACAACATTCTCACAGAATTTTTTTTATGGTCCTTAGAGTATTCTTTAGCTAGGTCAACTCCAAGGAGGTGCTCAGACAGGAGGTCATTCACTAGTGCTGGGAGAGAGTGGTTTACTTGGTTGGTTTTGGTCCCTGGCTACTAGTTTTCAGTACTAATTACTGGCGGACAGGCCGACCATTTTTCATCAATGTTTGGGTGATAGATCTTTGTTTTAATTGTGGTCTTCAAAGGTTTGAGGAGACACTGTTCTGCAAAGTAGTACTCTTCTGGAAGTCCCCCTTATCATATGGTGGGTTGTAAGAAACAATAAACCCTTGCTAAGCAATGAATTAGCTTAATCAATCTTAATGTTACAGAATTTTTCATTCCCCATTTGCAGAATTCTTCAAGCTCTTTCATCGGCATATCACTGGCCATCATCTAGGATCTCTGTATATGGTGTTATTTTATGGGAAAAAAATTATCCTCATATCTCTCAGAAGATCATAATAAAAAAAATTTATGTTCCTTAAAAGATTTTCTAGTTTCTATTCTTTCCAAGTTTTTCTTCATGTTGTTTTTCACCCTTGTCTTTTATTTTATAAACTCTCTTGTTATATCTTCTACCTTTGCTTATTTGCTTATATTTAAGAGTTCAAACTCTGATTGTGTTGTGGATTCCATCCACTGTGGAATTCCCTGTAGGATAATCTGGCTGTGGCAGTACATATGGGTGCTTCTGCTTGGGCAAATCAGATTCCTCAGAAATTTTTCATATTTCTTAACTTGATGTTATAGTCTTGGTTTCTAGTAATTAGGTAGCCAATTGGGGAAGAGGACTGAATGTTTACAAAATTAATTCCATAAAATTTTAGTTAATGTTATATTTTCAGAGCAACACCACTCTAACTGCATTTGTGTTTGTAGTCCTGGGACTCCTGTTGTACCCACAGCAGAGAACTGAAATGGAATCTGAGATGGGTGGGACTTTGAGAGCTGGATGTTTTAACTACTTTTCAATAGTTTGATTTGAGTAAGTACTTTTCAACCATTTTTCCCTCATTTTGTTCTCACTTTCATGTTCACTTCCAGAGGTACATGGTAGTGCTAATGATAGTGTTGAGAGCATGTGTGGGGAGGTTCTGCATTGTAAATGCTGTTTCTTCTTGGCTTTTTTCACTGCTTATTTTAGTTTCAAATTATTTGGCTCTATCGATTCATTACCATTTATTCATCTGCTTTCTAGCTCTCAAAATTTGTGGCTGTTATCTCCTTCACTTTATTTATCTTTTTACGTCTATGTCTTTAGATATATCTTCTTACAGGCATGTTTGTGTGTGTCTTAAATATGTTTTTAATATACCATATTTTTCTCAGATATCCTTCAGTTCCTTATTTTTATACTTCAGCAAGTTAGGGCAAAACTATAATACAGTTTCACTCAAACAGGAAAAATCCCATGAAAATAAGCTGAACTCTGAGTTAGGTTAGTAATAAGCAATATATTTTGTGGAAATAAGCAATATATTTTGTAAAATGGAGTTAGAATGTGAAGAACTCTACCATGCAGTCAAATTTGTTGAGTGGCAACAACCTTTCTTTAAAAATTGTCTAACACGATATTAAAATAACTCAAAACTTGATATTTGGAATATTTTTCATAAAAGTCGATTAAAATTAATTTGTTTACATGACATAACTTGTATACAAGTGGTGATAACCTTAAATACTGTAAAACTGAAGTTGGTAATTTCTGTCTTAAATCAACTTAAATAAATGTTTCATTCAAGATAGAAAACAAAAAGAGACATTAATGTAGAAAAATTGAACTTTTTAATGCTTATAATGAATTATTGATTCATATTGTTAAATAGTTCATGTAGAGATAAAAATCTGGATTAAGAAGTCAATTATTTTGAAGATTTTCTAAGATGGACTTTTTCCTGGATACTAGCAAATTATATGAAATAGTAACAAATAATTTGAATTTAACAAGGTTATGTGTATTTTATTTTAATTACAGCCATGACTTCTGGCTGTTATATTTGAATGTATTATTCTGTCACATTAAAACTGTTCCATTTAAATATTGGAGCATACAACTCTTGAAATTTTCTTTTTTAAATGTTATAAAAATTGTTTTGGACTGAAATAAATTTTGAAAAATGTACCATTGACAATAACAACAAAAGAATAAATTGTATTATTTTTCAGAGGTAAATATCAAATATGTCTTTGAAGAATTTATTCACCTTTTAGAGAAATTTAAGTAATTTATTCATCAGTTACTAATTAGGCAATTCATTTATTCTATTAGCATTTATTGAAAATATTTAATTTGTGAGATACCATCATTGACTCTTTTATTACAAAGAATGTCCTTCAAAGTGCTGGAAATCTAAGGGAAAGTCATTGTTCACATTTTCCTTTGTCATAAAGTTCAATATGGGAGAGGATGTTTCCCATATTTTCACATTTTTCAGAGAATGCTCACGGCTGGGGGCAGTAAGGTGTTGTGGAAAACATGTGGATTTTGGAGTTATTCTAACTTAAATTTCATTTCTAACTTTTCCAATTACTGGCCAGTTATGTTTGGAGCTATTTCTTTATTTGTCTAATCTCAATTCCAACAGGCATAAATATTCTACAGTTTTGTTGTTAGGATTAAATAATATAATATATGAATCACATGATACAATGTAAAGCTTAATAGTTTCCCTTTTTCATAGCTCTTAGCATATGCTGTATTCCAAAGCTTGCATTAGCTCCCTGGATAGCTAATCACCATTGAAGCACTGACAATTTTGATGGAAATACTGAAAGTGTTTTGAAGAGATTTGGAATTCGAAGGGATTTTAGAAATTATCTAATCCTTTGCTTTCATGATACTCTATTTCACAGTTACACAGTTAATTAAAGACAAAGCCAGGATAGGACTCAGGTTTCTTAATTTTATGCTCTTCCATCTTTATAATAGAAAAGACATAAATATAATTTTTAAATAGTGGTAGACAGCCGGGCTCGGTGGCACAGCCTGTAATCCTGCGCCTTTGGGAGGCTGAGGTGAGTGGATTGCCTGAGCCCGTGGGTTCGAGACTCGCCTGGGCAGTGAGATCTCATCTCTACAATAAATCAAAAAATCAGCCGGGCGTGGTAGTGCATGCCTGTAATTCCGGCTACCCGGAAGGCTGAGGCGGAAGGATCGCCGGAGTCCAGCAAGTCGAGGCTGCCACTGCACTCCAGTCTGGGCGACAGAGTGAGACTTCAGCTAAAAAAAAAAAAAAAAAAAAATAGTGGTAGACTATAAGTAAATCATTTTAAAATAAAATCAAAATTATTTGAACATTTCAATACCCTCCTAGATAATAGCTTTAATGTAATGTCTTGCTATGTATTACAAGAGTTAGAAAAAAATCTATGATATTGGACTTTGTAGTTTTCTGTGCACATTTAGTGACTGAAAAGAATTCACCAATGTTTGTGCTACTGCTTCTCTAGCTCCGTTATGAAATTGTTATGGTTATTATTGGATGTTTGATACCAGCATTCTATGTTGCTTAAGACAGAAACTATAAACAAGACCAGAAAACACTTCCAATATTATTTCAGATGCCTAACTCAGTTCATAATTGGCTGCTTTTGGAATTGTTCTCTTCAATGTTGCTTCTCTAATCCAATCTTCATGAAGAAAAAATAAAAATGTCTGGCTGCTTCTGTTCAAAGCACCTTCAGATACCTGAGGGAGAAAAAAACAATGAACCGTAGTAAGAACATATGTTTCTGATGGACTTGCATAGATTTGGAGAGGAATAGGACACTAGCTGATTGCAGCTTACTTGCACCCATTTTTAAACACGGATAACTACATGCTGTGTTTTTTATTAAAAACTTTTTACAATGTATGGATTGGATATGGGCTCTTTCATTTCTCAAGCTACTTCTTAAGTTATGTGGGGTCTTACTTTTTTAAAAAATTGCAAAACAGCTCAGGCACAGTGACTTATGCCTGTAATCCAGCAGTTTGGGAGACTGAGGTTGGAGGAGTGCTTGAGCCCAGAAGTTCGAGACCAGCCTAGGCAACATAGTGAGACCTTGTCTCCACCAAAAAAAAAAGAAAAAGAAAAAGAAATAACAAGAAAAATTTAAATTAGCCAAACACGGCAGTGCATGCTTATAGTCCCAGCTACTAGAGAGGCTGAGGTGGAAGGATCGTCTGAGCCCAGGAGTTGAAGGATGTGGAGAACTGTGATCATGCCACTACACTCCAGCTTACGTGACAGGGTGAAACCCCTGCTCAAAAAAAAAATCACAAAACAAATTAAACCTTTTTAAAGATGGTGATTTTATTTTTTATCTATTTCTCAGGTAGGTGTTCAGGCAAGCACAGCACCTACATTTATACTACTTTGATGTTTCTTGCATAAGACCCGCTGTTATGCTGACTTAACAGAGTATATACCTAGTGGGACCTTCTCCTGAAATTGCATTAGAGTGAGGTTAGGTTAGGCCAGGTTTTCTTGCTCATTCACCAAACCTTGAAAGTGGTTATGATGTCGATGTCGTTGTATGTTCTGAATGACATTGATAGGCCATCAGATATTGGTACCCCCTTCAAACCGTCAAACTTTTTTTTTTTAACTTCAATTGAGGTAAAGTAGCTTCCATTGTGTTAGTATCTAAATCACAGTGAAATACATGCTGAGCAACTTAAACACTTGGCCTTTAGTGCTGAATTCAATTCTCAGACTGCCTGCTGAACAGCAGCCAGGAAATGCTGATTTATAGTGAGAATAAAAGAAAGGTGGTCTCTATGGTCCTGTCTCGTCCTACATAAGCCATGATATTTCAGATATTTTTTAAAGATGAATTTCTGTATTAAAGATGAATTTGCACTGCTTCCGTTGGAATTCTCTCATACTTCAGATAGATTTGCAGACAGTGGGGAGTTTGTTCCTGCTTTATTTCCTCCCCATCCATATTGTACCAGAAGTGAATGATCCATTTTTGATGCATATGCTTATATTACCTGCCATGCACTTCCTCTCTGCAATGAGTTGAAATAAAAGCAATTATTCTATGACTTCCCCCTTTCATCACTCTCCTTGACTTTCTTAGTACAACCCTGAAACAGACATTCGCATTTTTTACTGCAGACAGTGACCCGGCATAGAGACTACTTTGAAAGAAGGAGCATGACTGCAGCTCTCCTGTTGCTGTCATTCTCCTACCTGAGCAGGAGATAAATGAGAGGAGGTATTCATTGGGGTGGTACTTTTAGACTTTTCCTGTAGATGGCTAAAGTGGTTTAGATTATTTGTCTCTCAAAGCGCACACCCTACTAATCTACATTCACTGCTGGAGATGTAGAAGACATTGCACAGCTAACTTGGGAAAACATTTCAAATATAACAGGACGATACCAGTGAAAGTTCAATGATTAAGACAACCAAGTGTTTGTGAAGTCTTTCCCCCTTCATTTCTCAGATTTATTTGGTCTCGTGTTGTATCATGTACATCAACTGTTGGCTAGAAATATCCTTGTACAACTTGGGAGGATCCTTGTATGATGGCTGTTGGGAAAATATAGTATCATTGACTCTCATTCTTTCTGCATATTGATGGGAGTAAATTGATATAAAAACCTTTATAGTATGTCAAAAATGGAATGAACTAACACCTCATTTATGTCTTTTCCATCATGAGACCTAGGGACCCTCATGTCGGAAGCAAGAAAAGTGCATGCAAGAGGCCCTATGCCAATATGCTCCATAGTTATTTGGGGGGGGAATATAAACAGTATGTGGCCACACTGTAAATATGTGTCTACGTATCAGTACATTCATGACATCTCTTTCAGTCCCATCATTGTCCTTTTCTTCAATTAATAAATATGTTGAGGGCAACTATTCTGAAAAAGGTATTTGTATGCTCATTTAACATGAGAAGACTGAAAGACAAAAGGATGAAAGTTTTTTGCCTGTGTAATCACAGAATTCCAAATCCACAGCACTCACTCTTAAGTGTTCTACACAACACAATCTCACCCTCCACACCCCATTCTTTTGCCCCCTCTGGTTGGAAACCAGGGCCTCTTGGGTCGATCAAGACAAAGTTTTCTGGTATGTTACCTTCAGCAAGTCTTACTTCACTGTTCACAGCTCTGAGCTTTCTCAGTAAAATAAAGAATTTTAATAGATCTTAGTTTTAAAAACAAATATTTGCTTCACCTAGTGTAGAAAACAAGCTGTCTGCAAAGAAGTTTCTCTCACCAAAGTAGAGTTGGAATCCAAGGCACAGACCTCGGCTTCTTCTGACAAACGGACATTTCTTTTTCTTTTTTTTTTTTGAGTTGGAGTCTCACTCTGTCGCCCAGACTGGAGTGCAGTGGCCGCTCCCGGCCACCGCAGCCTCGACCTGCTAGGCTCCGGTGATCCCTCCTCCTCAGCCTTCTGAGTAGACGGAATTACAGGCGCGCTCTACCATGCCCGGCTAATTTTTTGATTTATTGTAGAGATGAGGTCTCGCCTGCCCAGGTGGGTCTCGAACCCGCGGGCTCAGGCAATCCACTCACCTCAGCCTCCCAAAGGCCGGGATTACAGGCTGAGCCACCGAGCACGGCTGACATTTCTTTTTCTTAAATTGGGAACCAGCAGTTCTATTAATCGTAGATTCCTTTCTGCTCTAATCTTCCTTTTATTTCATTTTTAATTTGAGTTGTGGGATAAAAAAATCTCTTTGGTTAGATGATTCTAAGTGTGTTAGCATGATATTAAAGTCTTCAACTATAACTGCATGAAGGTAAGGAATGGGTTTTGGGCAAGACCTCTTTCTCCCAGTAGTGAACATGATACCAATGGGTGGTTGTCTATCCCTTATCCCCTCTCTCTCCCTTCCTTCTGTAGCAATGCTCAGAATCTATTCTGGCTCTTGTGCCTATGTACCCAATATTTAGTGCCCAAATACGAGTAAGAATATACAATTTTCAGTTTGTTGTTTTTGTGATAGTTCACTTAGAATGATGGTTTCCTGCTGCTGCAAAAGACATGATTTTGTTCTTCATGACTACATAGTATTCCATAGTGCCACAGTGTATATGTACCACATTCAAAAAAAATCCAGACCACTTTTAATGAACATCTGTGTTGGTTCCATGTTTTTGTTGTTGTGAATAGTGCTGTCATAAATATATGCATGTAGGTATCATTTTGGTAGAGCAATTTGTGTTCTTCTGGGTATATTCCCAGGAGTGGGATTGCTGGATCATATGGCAGTTCAATTTTCAGTTCCTTGAGAAATCTCCACACTGCTTTCCACAAATGTTGAATTAGCTTAAATCCTCCAACAATGTTGAAATGTATGCTTTTCTCTGTAGCCTTGCCAATACCTGTTGTTTTTTTTGACTTTTTAATGATAGCTAGCCTGATCAGTGTGAGATGGGATCTCATTGCAGTTTTCATTTTCATTTCTCTGATGATTAGTGAAGCTGAGCATTTTCATGTTTATTGTCTGCTTTGTGTTTACCTTTGAGAAGTATCTGTTCATGTCCTTTGCCCAGATTTTAATAAAGTTATTAATTGTTTTCCTTCTTGTTGATTAATTTGTGTTTCTTTTAGATTCTAGATGTTAGGCCATTGTTGGATGCATACCTTACAAATATCTTTCCGATTTTATGGGTTGTCTCTTTACTCTCTTGATGGTTTATTTGGCGGCACAAAAACTTTTTAGCTTGATAAGTTTTCATTTGCCAATTTTAGACTTTACTGCATTTGTTTTGAGGACTTGGCCATGAATTCACTGCATGAGCTTATGACCAGGAGGGTATTCCCCAAGTTTTTCCTAAGATCCTTAGGTGTGAGATTTCATATTTGAGTCTTTGATTCATTTTGAGTTATTTTTTGTATATGGTGATAGTTAGGAGTGCAGTTTCATTTTTATGGATTTGGTTAACCAGTTTTCCAGTATCATTTACAAAATACAGTTTCCTTTCCCCAGTGTTTTTCCTCAAGCTCTTTTTTGCTTCCATTTGAATTTAAGTATTGTCTTTTCTAAGTCAACAAGAAATAATGCAGGTAGTTTGATAGGAATTGTGTTGAATCCATAGATTGTCTTGGGTAGAATGGATGTCTTGATGATACTGAATCTTTCAATTCATAAGCATAGATATTTGTCTATTTTTTGGTGTCATCTTTGATTTATTTGAGCAATATTTTGTAGTTCTCATTGTAAAGATCTTTCAGTCTTTAGTTGGATAAATGCCAAGGTATTTTTTTTATGGCTATTGTGAATGGGATTGATAGACCACTAGGTAAATTAATTAAGAAGTGAAGAGAAAGACCCAAAATAGCATAATCAGAAATGAAATGGAGACATTACAGCTGAGACAAAGGAAATTCAAAAGATCATTTGAGACTATTATGAACAACTCTATGCAAAGACACTAGACAATCTAGAGGAAATGGATACATAACTGGAAACATACAACTACCCAACCTGAATTTTTAAAAATAGTAGAAACCCTGAGCAGACCAATAAAAACAGCAAGACTGAAGCAGTATTTAGAAGTTTCCCAACAAAAAAAAGTGTCCAAGAACTAATGGAATCACACCTGAATTTTATCAGAATTTCAAAGCTATTCCATAAGATTAAAGAGGAGAGAATTCTCCTTAACTCATTCTATGATGCCAGTATCACTATAATACCAAAGCCAGGAAAAGATACAATGAAAAAAGGAAACAACAGACCAATATCCCTTATGAACATAGATGTAAATTCTTCAACAAAATATTAGCAAACCAAATTCAACAACACATTTAAAACAATAATATACCACATCCAAGTGGGATTTATCACAGGAATGCAAGGGTGGTTCAACATACATACACAAATCAATAAATGCAATCTTTACATAAGCAGAATTAAAAACAAAAATCATATGACAATTTCAATACATGCAAAAAAGCATTTGATGAAATCCAGCATCTCGTCATGATGAAAACTGTCAGTAAAGTAGGCATAGAGGGAACAGTTCTCAAAATACTAAAAACTATACATAATAAACCACCCACAGCCAATGTCGTCCTGAAAGCAGAAAGTTGAATGCATTCTCTTTCAGAACTGGAACAAGGCAAGGATGACCACATTCACCATTCTTATTCAACATAGTACTGGAATTCTCAATCAGAGCAATTAGGAAGAAAAAAGTGTATTCAAATTGGAAAAGAATAAATCAGACTATCTCTGTATGTTGACAATATAATCTTATACATAGAGAATCTTAAGGACTCATCCAAAAGACTACTGGACTTGATAAATGAATTTGGTAAAGTTTCAGGATAAAAAATCAGCGCATACAAATCAGTAGCACAGCTATAAGCCCATAGTGACCAAACTGAGAATAAAATCAAGAACTCAGTTCCACTTATAATAGCTGCTAAAAACTAAAATACCTAGAAATACATTTAACAAGACCAAAATACAGAACTAATCCAAACTGTCAAAAATAAAGAAAAGAAGCATAAAGAGACAGAAAAAAACCTTCAAGAGATGAGCAATTATTTCAAAAGGCCAAACCTAAGAGTGATTGGACTTCCGGGGGCAGAAAGAGGGACAGAGACCACCCTGGAACAAACATTCCATGAAATTATTCAAGAAAACTTCCCTCACCTTATCAGTAATGTGAAAATTCAAACACAAGAGATTCAGAGAACCCCTGCAAGACAACAAATGAGAAGACCAACTCCCAGACACATAATAATTCACCTAAACATAGTAGTACTAAAAGAAAAAATTCTAAAGGCAGCAAGAGAAAAAGGCCAGACTACCTACTGGGGATGACCAATTAGAATAGCAGCAGATTTATCTATAGAAACACTTCAGGCTAGGAGAGCATGGGACTCAATCTTCAAAGTTCTTAAAGATAAACAATTTCAACCAAGAATAATCTACCCAGCTAAGCTAAGTTTCATCAGTGAGGGAGAAGTAAAATCTTTCCCAAATATTCAATCCCTAAGATCTTATGCTGCCTCTAGACCACTTCTACAAGAAACATTTAAGAAAGTATTAAACACAGAAGAAAAGGAAAAAAGAATGACAATGTTCTTCATAAAAGTGCAGGGAAAAGATTGAAAACACACAGAAATCAACCCCAAAATAAAAAGAAAGACAACAAACAGGGAAAACAACTTTATAAGAACCTTATGGCAGAGATAAACTCTCACATTTCAATAATTAGCCTGAATGTGAATGGACAAAATGCACCACTGGAAAGATACAGAATGGCAAAATGGATAAAATATCATGAAGCAACAATATATTGTCTCCAAGAGACTCATCTCAACAGAAAGGACATTCACAGACTCAAGGTAAGAGGATGGGAAGCAAATTTTCAGGCGAACTGAGCACAAAAGAAAGCTGGAGTTTTGATCTTAATATCAGACAAAATATCCTTTAAGTTATCAAAAATTTAAAAAGATACAGAAGGTCACTACATAATGATAAAAGATTCAAACCATGACTAAGAAATATTCACCCTAAACAAATATGCACCCAACATAGGAGCACCAACTTTCATAAATCAGCTTCTAGGCAAACTTTAAAAAGGTATTGACTCTAACACTATCATAGCTGGAGACTTTAATACCCCACTCACAACCCTAGACAGATTATCAGGACAAAAAATGAGCAAGGAGATCTGGAACCTCAATGTGATTCTTGAACAAATGAACTTAATTGTTACCTACAGAACACTCCACCAAACGACCATAGGATATACATTCTACTCATCACCTCATAGAATGTGCCCTAAAATAGACCAGATCCTTGGCCATAATCAAGCTTAAACAAATTTCATAAAATTGAAATTTTGCCATGCAACTTCTCAGACCACAGTGGAAAAAAATATATATATCAACACCAACAGAATCCCCCAAAATCCACAAAGGCATGAACACTAAGCAGCATGATGCTAAGCAACTCCTGGGTCAACATGGAAATCAAAACAGAGATTAAAAGATACTTGGAAACAAATGAAAATGAAGAAACATCTTACCAAAACCTCTGGGATGCCATGAAATCACTAGTTAGAGGGGAATTCATATCTCTATAAACACACATGAAGAAAATGTAGAGATCATAAATTAGCAGCCTAACAAGTCATCTAAGGAAGCTGGAGAAGCAAGACCATCAAAACCCTAACTTTAGCAGACGAATCCAGATAAACAAAATAAAAACCCATAAACAGGACATAGAAGACAAAAAGATAATACAAAAGATCAATGAAACAAAAAGCTGGTTCTTTGAAAGGATAAACAAGATTGATGGTCCCCTAGCTAGACTGACTAAGAAAAAGAGAGAAAAACCCAAATAAACATAATCAGAAACACCAAAGATTAAGTCACATCTGACCCTAAAGAAATACAGATTATCAGAGACTACTATGGACACTTGTATGGAAACAAACTTGAAAACCTAAAGGAAATGGAGGACTTTCTGACATCACATCCTCCCAAGGTTGAAACAAGAAGAAATTGAGACCCTAAGTAGACCAATGACAATCAAGAAAATTTACTATGTCATAAGAAAACTACCTACAAAAAAAAAAAAAAAAGGCCCAGACCAGATGACTTTCCTGCAGAATTCTACAAAACATACAAGAGGAACTGATATCAATCCTATTGAAAGTATTCCAGGTATTAAAAAAGATGGAACTCTCCCCAAATCATTTTATGAAGCTAGCATCACATTGATACCCAAGCCAGATAAAGATCCAACAAAGAAAGGGAACTGCAGACCAAAATCCTTGATGAACAGAGATGCTATAATTCTCAGCAAGATCCTAGCAACCAGATTCAACAACACATCTCAAAAATCATTCACCATGACCAAGTAGACTTCATCCCTGGGATGCAAAGCTGGTTCAACATCATAAGACTATAAATGTAATTAAATACATCAACAGACATAAAAATGAAAACCACATGATTATATCATTAGATGCAGAAAAAGTGTCTGATAAAATCCAGCACCCCTTTTTTATGAAAACTCTAGAACATCTAGGCATAGATGGAGTACACTGCAAAATATTAAGAGCCATCTACAAGAAACCCACCGACAGCATACTAAACAGACAGAAATTGGAACCATTTCCCCTTAAAACTGGAACAAGACAAGGATGCCCACTCTCACCCTTTCTGTTCAACATAATTTTGGAAGTCCTAGCTAGAGCAATCAGAGAAGGGAAGGCGATCAGGGGTATCCAAATAGGAAAAGAGGAAGGAAGTCAAGTTATCTCTCTTTGCAGACAACATGATTGTATATTTTAAAAACCAAGGAGAATCTTTCAAAAACCTCTCTGCACTGATAAAGGACTTTGGCAAAGTCTCAGGGTATAAAATAAATGTGCAAAAGACAACTGATTTCTATACAACAATAATAAACAAACCCAAACCCAAATAAAATGCACAATTGCATTCATCATAGCCACAAAAAAAGTGAAATACCTTGGCATCTTCTTAACCAGAGATATGAAAGGCCTTTACAATTCAAACTGCAAAACATTGCTCAAAGAAATCAAAGATGACACAAACAAGTGGAAGAATATTCTATATTCATGAATTGGAAGAATCAACATTGTTAGGATGTCCATTCTACCTAAGGCAATCTATAGATTTGATGTAATACCCATCAAATTACTGGTAACATTCTTCTGAAACCTAGAAACAACTATACAGAAATTCATATGGAAACATAAATGACCAAGAAGAGCCAAAACAATCCTCAGCAAAAAAAAAAAGCATGAGGTATCACACTCCCAGACTTTAAACTTTATTATAAAGCTATAATAATCTAAGCAGCCTGGTATTGGTACTAGAACAGGCATATAGACCAATGGAATAGAATTGAGATACCAGAAGTAAAGCCTCAATTTCTCAACCAATTCATCTTCAACAAAGCCTCCACCAACAACCACTGGGGAGACAAGAACCTCTTCAGCAAATGGTGCTGGAAAAACTGGCTGACCACATGCAGAAGATTGAAACAGGACCCCTACCTCTCCCCATATGCAAAAATCAACTCTAAGTGGATCAGAGACCTAAACATAAAACCACAAACTATAAGAACCTTAGAAAATGCAGGAGACCCTTATGAAAATTGGAACTGGCAAACAATTCCTGATCAAAACCCCAAGTGCCCATGCCATAAGAGATACAATGACAAGTGGGACGTCGTCAGACTGACAAGCTTATTCAAAGCCAAAGAAACCACCAAGAGAGTGGGGAGATGGCCTACAGAGTGGGAAAAAATATTTGCCAACTTCATGTCTGACAAAGGCCTAACATCTAGGATCTGCAAGGAACTCAAACATGCTTGAAAAGAAAAAAACAAACAGCCCCATTACAAAGTGGGCAAAAGATATGACTAGACAGTTCTCAAAAGAAGACATATGAGCAGCCAACAGATACATGAAAAAATGTTCAGCCTCACTAGTCATCAAGGAGATGCAAATTAAAAATATACTGAGATACCACCTAACTCCAATCAGAATGGCCATCATCAATACCTCAGAAAATCACAGATGCTGGAGAGGATGTGGCAAAAAGGGAACACTTCTACACCGTTGGTGGGAGTGCAAACTAGTACAGCCTCTGTGGAAAATAGTGTGGGGATTCCTAAAAGTTCTAAAAATTGACCTTCCATATGACCCAGTTATTTCCCTACTGGGAATATACCCGGAAGAGCTCAAATCACTCTATGAAAAAGATACCTGCACACGTATGTTTATCGCAGCATTGTTCACAATAGCAAGAACATGGAACCAACTGTGCTGCCCATCAAAAGAGGACTGGATTTTAAAAAATGTGGTAATATACATGATGGAATATTATGCAGTCAAAAAGAACAAAATCACAAACTTCACAGCAACCTGGAGGGAATTAGAGTCTATAATACTGAATGATTCTTTCACAGAAACAAAGTACTGAGTATCACATGTTATCACTCATAAGTGGACCTTGAACAACTACCGCAATACTATGAGAAAAGGAATTAACAGCAGCAGGAAACTATAGAGGGCAGCGAGGGCAGGGAGGTGGGATTGACAGTATGGAAATCTGCCTGGGGAAAGGGTGGCACAAATCATCAACAAGGGTACCTGCATAATGAATATTTGTACACCTAACCCTGAATTGCACCCCACAATTTTAAGATAAAAAAATTTAAAAGTTAAAAAATATATATATATATTTATCCATGGAGGCAAAAGAACTCTACAAGAAGTATTACAAAACTCTGAAGAAAGAAATTTTAGAGGATACAAAAAAAAAAAAAGGAAAAACATCCCTTGTTCATGGATTGGAAAAAAAATCAACATTATTAAAATGACCATATTACCCAAAGTAATCTACAGATTCAATGCAATCTCTAGCAAACTAACAATGTCATTTTGCACATAATTAGAAAAAGAACCTAAAATTCATATGGAACCATAATAACCACAGCAATCCTAAGTAAAAAGGACAAAGCTAGAGGTATCACATTACCTGACTTCAAATTATACTACAAGACTGCAGTAACCAAAATAGTATGGTACTGGTACAAGAGAAGACACGTGGACAGAATAAAGAATCTAGAAATAAACACACAACTAACTGATTTATGACAAAGCAGACAAAAAAAAATATACACTGGGGAAAGGACATACTATTCAACAAATGGTGATGGGAAAATTTTATAGCTACATGCAGAAAAAATAAAACTTGATCCCTATCTCTCCCTACATACAAAAATCAACTCAAGATGTATTCAAGATTTAAATGTCAGACCTGAAACCAAAAACAGCCTAGAAGAAAACTTAGAAAAACATTTCTGGACATCAGGCTACACAAAAAATTTATGGCTAAAACCCCCAAAACAAGTGCAACTAAAACATGTGGGACTTAAACTAAAAAGCTTCTGCACAACAAAAGAAATAATCAACAGAGGAAATAGGCAATCTACAGAATGGGCAAAGATATTTGCAAAATACACATCTGACAAAGGACTAATATGCAGAATCTACAAATAACTCAAACAAATCAGCAAGAAAAAAACAATCACTTTAAAGAGTGGGCAAATGGCATGACCAGACATCCCCCAAAAGAAGATATCCAATGGCCAACACACATGAAAAATGCTCAACCTCACTCATCATCAGGGAAATGAAAATTAAAATCACAATGAGACACCATTTTACATCAGTCAGAGTAGGCTTTATCAAAAAATCAAATAACAATAGATACTGGTGCAGTTGCAAAGAAAAGAGAACACTAATATACTGTTGGTGAGAGTGCAAATTACTAAAATCTCTATAGAAGTAGATATGGAGATTTCTCAAAGAACTAAAAGTAAATCAACCTTCTGATCCAGTTATCCCACTACTAGTTATTCAATGAACAGAGATTGTAATATAAAAAAGATACCTGCACTTGCATATTCATTGCAGCACAATTCACAATTGCTAAGATGTGCAATCAACCTAAATGCCTATCAACCAATCAATGGATAATGAACATGTGGCATATATACACTATGGAATACTATTCAGCTATCAAAAAGAATTAAATAATGTATTTTGCAGCAACTTGGACAGAATTGGAAAACATCATCCTAAGTGAACTAATTTAGGAACAGAAAACCAAACATCGCATGTTCTCACTTATAAGTGGGAGCTAAATTGAGGATATGAAAGACATAGAGAATGGTATCATGGACACTAGAGACTCAGCAGAGGGACAAGATGTGGTGGGACAAAAAAATTACCTATTGGGTACAGTGTGCACAGGTGAGGGTGGAGGGTACTTTAAAGCCCAGACCAAAAACTTTGTATCCCCAAAAGTTGTTGAAATTGAAAAAAAAAAATAATATTACTGATGAGACCCCAGTCTCTTCTGGCTTATAGGATTTCTGCTGAGAAGAAATCTGATGGATCTTTTGGTAGGAGGTCTGTCCCTTTTCTCTAGCTGTCTTAGGGATTTTTTCTGTCATGCTCACCTTGGCGAGATGGATTATTATGTGCCTCGGGGATGGTCTTATGTAATACTTCACAGGAATTGTCTGAATCTCTTGCATCTGCATGGTTTTCTCTCTAGAAAGATAGGGGAAGTTTTCTTGGATGACATAATGGAAGGTTGTTCCAGGGTGTTCTTCTCTCTTAGGGATGCCAATCAACCATAGATTTGATCTCTTTAATAATCCTAGATCTTGAATTAAAAAAAATGTGATACATATACATGATGGAATATTATGCAGCCATAAAGAAGATTAAAATTATGAACTTCGCAGCAACTTAGATGGATTTAGAGTCTATAATACTGAGTAATCTATCACAGAAACACAGAACTGAGTACCATATGTTATCATTCATAAGTGGACCTTGAACAATAATCATAATACTATGAAAAAGAGATTGACAGCAGTGAGAAAAGTGGAAAACCGACGGAGGGTGGGACACTTCATCAACAAGGGTAACTGCATAATGTACATTTGTATACCTAACTCTGAATTTTACCCCACATCTTTAAAATCAAAATTAAAAAAGAAAATCCTAGATTCCCTTAGATGTTTCTCATTTTTCCTAAGTTTTTTTTTTTTCTTTCTCCTTAATTTTGCAGGACTGGATTAGTTCAATAATTTGATCCTCAAGCTCTGAGGGTTTTTCCTCTGTCTGGTCAATTCTGCTGTTAAGTCTTGCTATTATGTTTTGAAATTCCAAGAGAGAATTCTTCATTTCCAGAAGTTCAATTTGGCTCTTTCTTAAAATGGCCAGGTCAGCTTTCACTTCCTGCACTATTTTTGTGGACTGGTTGATTCAATTGCCCACTTTCTCATCGATCTCACTGAGTTAACTTAACAAGTTAAGGCTTTGGTGATTGCTGGTGTTTTTTCACTAGTGCTTCCTCATCTGTGGACTCTTCTCTTTTTATGTATGTTTCATTATCTTTTTCATTAAAGTTACCACTATTGGGGTGATGATCTATGTATTTTTTTTAAATCTGACCTCCTCCTCTGGTCCACCCCGTGGGAGGGGCAAAGGTAGAAGAAAGGGTACTGAGCAGGGGAAAACCACCTGGCACTGCTCCACTGATGCAGTGTGGGGTTAGGCATGCCCTTTCCTACAGTTTAGTTGCTTTCCCATCCCTCACACAAGCACCAGAGGCCCTGGAAGTCTGAGAGCTCTGGCAGCCTTCTACTCATTCTGTGCAACTTGTCAGTAGAATGAGCAGGTGGCCAGGAGGGATCCTGCGGCTCTACTCGGGCACACGTGCTCTTGGGGGCATGAAGTGTCCTCCTGCCACCTAGGCCTAATGCCCTTTTCACACGAGGGTAGCGGGGAAGCAGCTGCTTTGTTAGTGGAGAATGGGTATTTCTCCCTCAGACCATAGGTGGGCGGGGTTACCACTGCAATTCTGCGCAGATGTCCACTACCTGCTAGTTCCTGCCCTACTTCAGGAAAAGGGCTATCACAGTGATGGGGCCCCCTGAGGGCAAGCCATGTCTGTAGCCTAGATCTGGGGCTGCTATATATACCGGTTCTGATGGAGAAATATCTCCAAATTGGGCACGTCATCCCTTCTGAGGGAGCGGGGAGCATCCACGTAGCACAGACCACCTCCTCAGTGTGTTTTCTCCAGAGCTTTTCCATGGGGGCATTGGTGGCCAACAGAGCAGGGGCTCTGGTAACTGGGGTTCCCCAGGCTTGTGGATCCCTCCTATATCTCTCTGTCGATTCTGAGAAGCTCTCTGTGCCTGGCTGTTGTAGGAAGGGTTCCAGCGGAGGGCCTGGGCTGTTTACCTCTTCGCGCGACTGCAGAACCTTAAGTGATATATGCAAAGAGAAGCTGTCCCTTTCACCCTTTCACTCACCCCTTCCTTCTTCAGTAGTGCTCTCACGATCTCATGACAGGTCCACTTCTGGGGGTATCTGGGGCTTGGGGCACCCAACGTGACTGTCAATGAACCTCAACTTGGGTTTTCAGGTCGACCCTCAAAGCCCTAGGACTGCTCCTCCAGTTAGGTTGATTTGCTGAGAGTAGCAGTTGTGTAATATTTTCTTTTTCTTTTTCTTTTTTTTTTTTGAGTTGGAGTCTCACTCTGTCATCCAGACTGGAGTGCAGTGGCCGCTCCCGGCCACCGCAGCCTGGACCTGCAATCCTTCTCCCTCAGCCTTCCGAGTAGCTGGAACTACAGGCACGTGCTACCACGCCCGGCTAATTTTTTCGATTTACTGTGGAAATGAGGTCTCACCAAGTTGCCCAGGCGAGTCGTGAACCCGCGGGCTCAGGCAATCCACTCACCTTGCCCTCCCAAAGTGCTGGGATTACAGGCTGAGCCACCGAGCCCGGAAAATTCAGCCATCTTGGCCCTCCCTCCCCTCCCATCCCTACCCCACTCTATTCTTTATCTTGAGGTTATTAAAATAAATATCAATGAAGTGAAAATTATTTACAGTTAGTATAAAGTTTATCTAAGATTTTCTGTACAGTCAATTTTGTTGTTATAAAACACATATGCTCCTAAAAATCATCATACTAAGAAAAATCTCATCATAGGCTTATTTGAAAAAAATACATCTTTATAAATTTGGGGGCATAGCACTCAAAACTTTTTCAATGACTCAGATGAAGTTGAAGAGGACTGACCACCCCCCTCCTCAAAGGTGAGAATCTGCTCTGATGATCCCATCATGACTCTCTATGTGGCTATTAGCCCAACTGGGCATAGTTACTCAGTGAATATGCACTGAGGCATTTATTACAGATGTGTCTCTCTCACTCTAGTCTCTGCAATCCTCTTTTCCTGTCATCTTCAATCCTCTTCTTTCAGTGACAATTGAGTCCTCCAAGACTGAAAACAAAGCTCCTGTATCGTTCCCCTCACCTCCAAATTTTGTCTGCAATTAGACATAAAATATACAGATAAATAGACCTAGAGGTTGATTTTTAAAAATAGCAGGTCATATAGCTAGCGTTAGAAAAAAATGATTACCATGTACAAAAGACTATGCTAAATTCTCTGTAACCATTACCTTATTTCGTCCTCAAGCAATCTCTAAAGTGTGGGTTACTAGTCTTCATTTTAACAGATGCACACATTGTTGAGTAATTTTTCTCAAGATGATAAAGGAGGTGAATGACTAACTTGGAGATGCACACCCTGATTAGCCTCCTATGTGATAGTACACTGGGAACTCCACACTAAGTTGTGCTGCTTCCTGAGAGGAGTCCTGGATACCTTAAATTGCACCCGGAGGCCTTTCAGTTACCTGTGTACTGACCCCACTCACTCCCCACTTC
The DNA here is from genome assembly GCF_000164805.1 of Carlito syrichta. Lineage (NCBI taxonomy): Eukaryota > Metazoa > Chordata > Mammalia > Primates > Tarsiidae > Carlito > Carlito syrichta. The sequence continues at coordinate 820,018 of NW_007253789.1, forward strand.
TAGCTCATTCTGTCAGATTAGATGTCCTTTTCTCTCCCTGCCTTCATTTTCTCCCTTCTATTTCTTCTGCTACCAGCTGCCTCGTTTTTCTAAACCTGATGTCCAATATTTCTGGGACTGAACTTCAGATTATTGGCTTTCATTCATTCCTGGGTCAAGCCTGCCTGACTTGTCCCACCGAGGCATCTCTGCCACACATATGGTTACCTTGGTACTTATTTACCTGGGCTTGGTTCTCCTGACTTTTCTCCTGCCACAGTCATTCTCCAAGGACCATTGCCTTGCACCTGATCCTTAAGGCATGTTTATTAAAACCTCTCTTACTCTTAAACATAGAGTTCTTCATCTTCTCTGCCGGCATAAACACTTCTCTCTTAACATTGGCTCTGAACCTTACTCACAGACCAAGACCGAACATGTTTGTAGTAACATAGGGCAAGGGCAAAGTCTTTTTCTCAGGAATGTTGAACTTTTCAATCAGCATCCAGGTCTGGCATCAAAGTTTATTTTTGCCTTGCTGTATTTCAGGTAGCCAAAAACCTTTCCTGTGGGTACGTATGTTATGTGTGTGTCTTCAGGTGGATTCCGGTTTTGTATCTTTCTGAGGGATATTGAGCTTTGAATGAACTTGCTCTGAATTGTTCATTTGTACAGGGAATTAATTATCTTTGCTATTTCTGTTTTCAAAACCAGGACACCCACTGCCCTTTCACACTCAAAATGATAGCTGTCAAAGTAGATTAATGAGCATCATCGGGCAGATTTGGAAAAGGCAGAAGTGATGAGATAATTGTGTCATTGACAGTAGGTAGAGTAGATTCAGAAGAACAGGTTAATTGATTTATACACCAAACCAATCTCCTAAAAATCAAACACTTTTCAAGATTAAGAAAAGGATGGTAAATTTTTCTTGGCAATAGACTCAGTTTTCTACTGTAGAAAGTAATGGCGTGACAGCCTATCTGTCCTCTCTGAGAAAAATAATTTGCTGGCTTCCATTTACACTTTCATTTACAAGTTAGGATTTTTGCATTGTTGTTCCTCTGTTTCTATTAGGATCTGAGAATTCAGAGAAAGTCTTATTCTCTGGGTAGTTGTTTTGGCTACTTTGTCCTAGTGTAGAACCCAGCTCTTTTGAGGTAGTCAAAAATGGGAGCAGGCAAACTTTTCAGGCAAAACCAAACAGCAAATCAGTTGCTGGGGCTAGGGGCAGGAATGAAATGTGCAATCAGCACAAGGTATCTCTTCTCTCCAGTCTCCATTTCACACCTTCAAAATGACTATTTGCTGCAAGTGTGGGACAGAGACACTTCCTTATTGTGCTTATATATACACTGAAGATAAAAAGGCTGTGTGTCAGAATCTAATTGACAGAGAGAAATTGCTTTTACATTGCCTTTGTGCTTTGACAGCCAACTCTTAGTTTATTTAAAAAGAAACAGGACGCATATTTTTATGCTAAGAAAATTCTTTTTTTCTTCTCTTGTAAAATAAGTTATTTTTTTAAGTTAAAAAAAAGAGAAGCCCCATGCTCCCTAGGCATTCTAGAGCATAGAGTGTTAGTTAGATTGATACAAAAACAGACTTTCTGCTATGTAAACTATATTCAGTATCCAACTATCATTTTTTTTCTTTTATTAAAAGGAATGTTGGAGATCACATTTCAACCTCTTTATTTTCCAGATAAACAAATGGAAACTTCTAAAGAGTCAGTGACCTACCTGTGCTCTCATACCTCTTCGAGGTTGATTGGACTTTGGCATTATTTCATTGTCCCCTATGTATGATTAATTATATTTCCTTTGTGAACCTCCATACATTTATAGTAATATGCCTGGAAGAAATATATTTTGCCTCCTGGAACTTCCACATATCTGGCTGAAAAGAAAAGGGTGGAATATTAACACTTTAATCAATAAAGAGACCCTGACTCCTCCCCAATTCTGAACTAAAGAGAGGTCCATGGAGTTTCCAGCAATTCCTTAGAAAAGCCAGGCCAAAGCTTGGCTTTTGGCAGAATTACCAGAAATATTAAACTAATCTTTTACATATTTCTTGGCCTCCTACTTGTGGATTGTTTGGTTACTCCATTTTCCTGGACCAATATGTTGAGGAATTATGTAATTGTCAGGACTTTTCGGTGGAAAAATAAACATTAATATTTCTATTTCCATGTTAACAAATTAGAGATTCACTCAACTTCTTTTGTTTTATTCTTGACTGTATTTGTCTTACACTGAAAATTTGGTTTCAATAACATTTAAATTACTTCTCATTTGCTTTATCTATGTATATGTCTATGTGTGTGTATATATACACACATATAAACTAGATATACATATGTAATATGTATCTGTGTATTTATAAGTGGTAATACCAGTGTTATAACTAATAATTAATTACCAGATGGAACTTAAGATTTACTTGTTGTTCTTCATTACTTTAGAGTATATCCTATGAATGATGAGAAGTTAAGTATTATTAACTGAATTTTTTTCCCCCTGAGGTGATTCGCTGCCAATTTGATATAGTTGCGTGTTTTATTTTGGTTCCAGGCTTGTTTTGTATCATTCATTTTGATGAAATTAAAAAATTTTAACATGAAAAATATCAACACAGTCCCCAAATCAGATCTTTATAAAAAGGCATACTCAGAAGTTTACCTTTATCTGTAATTCCTCCACATTTTCCCCACTTCAACCACGTGCTATATGCAACCATTTTTATTTACTTCTGGATTGCCTTTTAAGGTATTTGCTGTAGATGTTGTTGCAAGTATCTGTCTATTGTTAGTATGTGTTCTTTTTCCTTATGAAACATAATGTGTAATTTTCATTGCTCTGCTTCTTGCTATTTTTGCTTGAAGACATATCCTGAAAATTATCATATATCGGTATAGAGAGATCTCCTATATTCTTTTGTTTGCTGTATTGCTATGATTTTCCAAAATATTTGCATCAGTCTTCCTATTAATCAACATTCAAGATGCTTCCAATTTTTAAACATTACAGATAATGCCGCCATAAATAATCTTGTCGCAATGTCATTTTGTATTTCTGGAACATGCCATTAGGATAGATTCCTAGAAGTAGAATTACTGGATCAATGGGTACATTTATCTCTAGTATTATTAGAAGTTGCCAAATTTTTCTCACTTGTGGAATTGTTTTGTATTTCCACTGTTAACATACTAGAAGGCATGCTTGTTAACTGCCTTGTCAATCCAATTTATTGTGATTTTAGATGTGTCAATCAGATCATGAGAAATAGTCATTAATTTTTTATTTCTTTTTTTAAAAATTAGGAGTGAAGGTGAGCATCATTTCATGATTAAAAATGATTATTAAGACTTGTTTTGTCCGGGCTTGGTGGCTCAGTTTGTAATTCCAGAGCTTTGGGAGGACAAGGAGAGTGGATTGCCTGAGCCCATGAGTTCGAGACCTACCCGCGAAACTTGGCAAGACCTCATCTCTACAATAAATTAAAAATTAGCCAGGAGTGGCAACGTGCGCCTGTAGTTCCGGCTACTTGGAAGGTTGAGGAAGAGGCATCCCTGAAGCCCAGCAGGTCGAGGCCGGGAGCATACCACTGCACTCCAGTCTGGGCGACAGAGTGAGACTTCAACTCAAAAAAAAAAAAAAAAAGACTTGTTTTGATGTCTATCTTTTAAAAACATAACTGAGTTAAAAACTGTGAGAATAAAATTTCACAAGGAAATAATCCTTCTTTGTGAATTAACATAAACAACATATGGTATTATAAAAATATTTCAGGATATCATGTAAAGAATTAAAGCTGTTTGCTGTATCACCCACAATTTCTGAGTTAATCTAGTGATATAAGGTATTAATAATTGTCTTTTTAAAATAAAGGTAACATATGCTTTTCTATTTGAAAGACTAAAGTATAAAAGTGAAAACAGTTAGTTACACTAACTAGAGGTAACATTTTGAAATGTTTCTTTGCAGTTTTTTCTACACTTTTATAAATGTTATTCACTTATCTATAATCACTCAAAAGAATTTTGCTGTTATTATTTTGAACAAGTCTTTGTTAGATCAACTAAAACTAAAAAAATGTTATCTTTATTTATCTCTTCACTAATGTTTTTCTTTTCTCTATTTAGAGCCAAGCTTCTGAACTATGTCATTTGTTTTTCTTTCTCTATAATGTTTAACATTTGTTGCAAAACAAATCTTCTGGTAACAAATTCTGTCAATTTTTGTTTGAAAAGTTTTTATATTTTGCTTTGGAAAATTAGATTGCTGAATCAGATTATTGGGTTAGGTTTTTGGTCTCTCATTACTTTAAGTATTTCATTCCATTCTCTTGTAGCTTGCATGGTTTCTGAAAAGTTCAGTGTAATTCATATCTTTGTTCCTCTATCAACAGTTGTGTTTTTTCTTTGGGTTTCTTTCAATATTTTCTTCTTCTCTTTGTTTTTCTATAGTTTGAATGTGATATGCCTAGGTGCACTTTTTAAAATATTTATCCTGTTTGGGGTTTGTGATTCTAGGGTCTGTCATGTGGTATCTATAATTAATTTTGTAAAATTATCCATCATTGCCCCAAACATTCCTCTTCTCCTTTCTCTCATTCTTTTCCTTCCAGTATTTCTAGATACACATGTTACAACTTTTGTATTAGTCCTACAGTTTTGTTTGATGGCTGCTCAATTTTTTAAATTCGTTTTTTTCTCTTTACTTTTCAGTGGGAAGTGCTATGGAAATATCTTCAAGCTCACTTATTCTTTCCTCAGTCACGGTCAGTCTTTTATTTTATTGTTTCTTTTATTTATTTATTTATTTTTCTTTATTTTAAAGATGTGGGGTACAATTCAGGGCTGGGTATATAGGTGGTCATCATACAGGTAAAGTTTGGGCCTCCCTTTGGTCCCCACTTCACTGGTTTGAGATCAGGTACCCTTATTGATGTTGTGTCCAACCTCCTCCCCTGGCAGTATCCTGTTGCTGCCAATCCCTTTCTTATTGTATTATGGTAAGTGTTCAGGGTCCGTTTATGAGTGAGAACATGTATTACTCATTTCTTTGTTTCTGTGATAGATCACTGAGTATTACAGACTCTAAATGCATCCAAGTTGCTGCAAAGTCCATATGTTTGCCCTTCTTTATAGCTGCATAATATTTCATCATGCATATGTATCACATTTTTTTAATCCAGTCCATTTTCAATAAACAGTACAGTTGGTTTTTGCTATTGTGAATAGTGCTGCAATAAATATGCATGTGCAGGCATCTTTTTCGTAGAAAGGTTTGAGTTACTCCAGGTATATTCCCAGCAGGGGGATTGCTGGGTCATATGGAAGGTCAATTTCTACCTCTTTTAGAAATCACCACACTGTTTTCCATAGGGGTTGAACTAGTTTGTGTTCCCACCAGCAGTGTAGAAGCATTCCCTTTTCTCCGCATCCTCACCAAAATCTGGTTTGTTTTTTTTTTTTATCAATTATGACTGTTCTTACTGAGATTCAATGGCATCTCAATGTGATTTTGATTTGCATTTCTCTGATAATTAGTGAAGGTGAGCACTTTTTCATGTGTCTATTAGCTGCCCATATATCTTCTTTTGAGAAGGTCCACTCATGTCATGTTCAGTCTTTTAATGAGGCCATCAAAAGCATTTTTTATTTCGGTTAAATATCTTTTTAATATTTCTTTTTGAGTGTTCTTAATGTTTCCATCTCTCTGCTTAACTGCCGATCTATTCTTGCATATTGTCCACTTTTTCATCAGGGTCAAAGCATGTTAATTCTAGTTATTTTGAGTTCTCATTTCAAAATCTTTGCCATGGCCGAGGCTTTTTCTAATTTTGTTTTTTTCTCTTCAGACTGTTTTCAGACTTTTAGCATACCTTTTATTTTTTGTTACTGTTGTTGAAAGCTAGATATAAAGTATTGGATAAAAGAAAGTTAAGTAAATAGGCCTTTGGAGTGAAGCTTTAGGTTATTTGGCTAGGAGTTTGGGTATGTTTTCACTGCAACTGTCATGTCAGAGGCTAAAATGTCCTCTGTTGTACATGTTTGTAGTCTTCATGGGGGCTTTGGTTTTCCCTAGAGACTTTTTCTTTTTTTAATTTTAATTGCTTTTTTGGAAAGCAGGAATTATTGAGAGGACAGAAAAGCTCCCACAGTGGGAGGGAACCCAAGGGGGTTGCCCAAATATTTTTATTTCAATAGCTTTAGGGAGTACAGATGATTTTTAGTTACATGAATGTAGCTATAGTGGTGAAGAAATCTGGGATTTAACAGTACTCACAATCTCCACCTGTGCACATTGTACCTGATGGGTAATTTTTAAATCCCTGTCCTGCTGCCCTTCCCCCTTCTGAGTCTCCAATGTCCCTTATACCATTCTATATGCTCTCTCAGTTCCTTCGTTTAGCTTCCATTTAAAAGTGAGAACATACAGTGTTTGGTTTTCCATCGATGCGTTACTTTACTTAGATGATGTTCTCTAACTCCATCCAAGTTGCTTCAAAAGACATTATTTTATTTGTTTGAAGACTGAATAGTAGTCCAGGGTGTGTGTGTGTGTGTGTGTGTGTGTGTGTGTGTGTGTGTGTTTGTGTGTATCCCATTTTCTTTATCCACTGATCAGCTGATGGACATTCAGGTTGATTCCACATCTTTGAAATTGTGAATTGCGCCACAATAAAAATATGACTGCAAGTGTCTTTTTTTGTAAAATAACCTTTGTTTCCTTGGTTAGATTCAAGTCCTGGGATTGCTGGATCAAATGGTAAACATACTTTTAGTTGTTTGAGAAATCTCCATACCTATTTCCGTTGATATTTTGGTAATTTATACTCCTACCTATGGTGTATAAGTGTTTTATTTTAACTGTATCCATGCTAACATATATTTTTTTAAAAAATTTAAGTAATAGCCATTCTGACTGGTATAAAGTGGTATCTCATTGTCATTTTAATTTGTATTTCCCTGATGATTAGTGATGTTGAGCATTTTGTCATGTGCCTGTTGGTCATTTGTATATCTTCTTTTGAGAAGATGTCATTTGCCTACTTTTAATGTGGTTATTTGCTTTTCTCATGTTGATTGTTTGAGTTTTTGTAGATTCTGAATATCGCTTCTTCGTTGGATGTATAGCTTGGGAATATCTTCTCCCATTCTGTAGGTTGTATATTTAATCTGTTGATTATTTCTTTTGCTGTGCATAAGCTGTTTATTTTAATTACGCCTCACTTTGTTGTTGTTGTTGTTCTTATTGCTGTTGTTGCATTTGCTATTGGAGTCTTAGCCATAAACTATTTGCCTATGCCAATGTCCAGAAGAGTTTTTCCTAGGTTTTCTCCCAGAGCTTTTATGGTTTCATATTTGATATTTAAATATTTAATCCATCTTGAATTAGTTTTTATATATGATGAGAGATAGGGATAAAGTTTTCTTTTTCTGTATGTAGTTTTCCAATTTTCCCAGCACCATTTGTTGAATAGGGTGTCCTTTCCTCAGTGTATACCTAGTCTGCTTTGCTGAAGATCAATTGGTTGTAGGTATTTGGGTTTATTTCTGGATTCCCTATTCTGTTTCTTTTTATCCATATGTTTGTTCTTGCACCAGTGCACGGTTGTTACTACAGCCCTGTGATACAACTTGAAGTCGTTGTTCTTTTTGCTTGGGATTGCTTTGGCTATTCTGACTCTTTTTTTGGTTTCAAATACATTTTAGAACTGTTTTTTCTAGTTCTGTGAAAAATGATGTTGGTAATTTGAGAGGAATTGCATCGAATCTGCAGATTACTTTGTGTAATATGGTCATTTTGTCAATGTTGATTCTACCAATCCGTGAGCATGGGACACTTTTGCATTTTTCTGTGCTGTCTACAATTTCTTTCATTGGTGTTTTGTAATTCTCTTTGTAGAGATTTTTCACCTCTTTGATTAAATACATTTAGGGGTATTTTATTTTTTTGGCAGCTATTGTAAATGAAATTGAGTTCTTTGATGCTTATCTTGGTTTCCATTGGTATATAGCAGTGCTACTGATTTGTGTATATTGATTTTGTGTTCTCAGACTTTACTGTATTCATTTATCAAGTCCAAGAGTTTTGGAAAGAGTCTTTATATTTTCTAGGTGTAAGATCATATCATTAGCATATAGAGATAGTTTGACTTCTTCTTTTCCAATTTGAGTACCCTTTATTTATTTCTCCTGCCTGATTGCTCTGGCTAGAATTTCCAGTACTATGTTGAATAAGAGAAGTGAGGCTTTTTTAAAAAGCAATGTCTGAACTTACAGCTCTATCAACAGTAATTCTGTTATTATGTGGGAGTCTCATTAATGGTGAGGTGTGGGGAGGTGTGAAGTGTGAAGTGTTTTGTAATCCCTTGAATAGGTCTCCATGTTTAAGTGTGGATGTGTACTTGGGCTGTGACTTTAACAAATATTCCTCAGCTTCTACTTTCATCTCTTTAGATGAGTCAGGAAGGTTAGGAATTGGAGTTGGAGTTGGACATTTATCTTCCCCCATTTCAAACTAGAGTTTGGGTATGTTCTTTTCTAAAGTCAATTAGAGTATGAAAAAACCTAAGTAGGTTAAATGCTGGTAAAATAATTTCTCTTGAGGAAAGTCTTTTTAAATTTTTTTTCAGAAGAAGAGACAGCTCTGGGTGTATTTTAAAGTGGTTACATTTTTTTCCTCCTCCTGACAGAAATATGAGAGGATTTTTTTCCCCCTATACTGTGAAGCTGACATGGTTCCAGAAGGCAAGCCCCTAAGGCTGGGATCCCAGCAATTTTTGTCTCTCAAGCTAGCCCACTGAGTTGCCTGCAATTAGAAGATTGAACTTAAAGTGTTCTTATCAGTTGCTGATTCTTACAAAGGTTCTGCTACAGTTAACATATGATTCTCTCAATTTGCCTTTCTTTCCAGTTTGGGGTCAGAGGTTTGCTCTGTGACCTCAATTTTCTGATGGATCTAAAAATTATTGATTTTTAGTTTGTTCCACTTTTTTTGTTTTTGTGAGGATGGGTGTCAAAACTTTCAAACTCTTTGCATGTCAGTCTAGAAACTTGTATAGCCTACTAATTTTATAAACATTATCTTAAGAAAGAAAACTAATCAGGTTTATTTATTTACTATTATTATTTTGAGATAGAGTCTTGCTTCTGTTGCCCAAGATGGAGTGCAGTGAAACAATCGTAGCTCACAGCAACCCCGAGTTCCTGGGCCCAAGTGGTCCTCCAGCCTCAAACGCCCAAGTAGCTGAGATTACAGGTCTAAGCCACCATGCCTGACTAAGTTTTAAATTTTTTGTAGAGACAGTGGCTCACTTAGTTGGTTAGGCTGGTTTTGAACTTCTGGCTTCAAGTGATCCTCTTGGTTCAGTCTCCCAAAGTACTGGGATTGCAGACAAGAGCCATCTTGCCCAGCCATATTTATTCATTTCTAGTTCTTTGGTTTGACAGCTAATCTTCATGTTGTTTATTTATATAAATAATTTTTAAATGATATTCATAAATATTGGGTATTTAAACATTGACTTTTTAAATCATGTGAAGCTCTTTCTCAATTAAACATAGACTAGATTTATTTAATTGAAATGTATTTTTTGAAAATTTTTCTTGATATCTTTTTCTTGATATCTTTATGGAGAACTCTATGTAAAAGATTATTTCTTGAGATACAGATTATTTTTCCTACCAACTAACTTTCAGATATTTCCAATCAGGTAAATATCTACTCAATCTAGGGGAAAGAAAATATCCCACAGAAAAAAAATTAATCTTTTTGAATAACTTTTCTCAATGAATAACATCTATATCCATTATATCCTCTCTCATCTGTCATATAATTTGTCTCTTATGGAAACCCAGGAACTCAGGGTTGCTGTGAGCTATGATTTTTTCACTGCACTCCAGCCTGGGCAACAGAAGCGAGACTCTATCTCAAATTAATAATAATAGATAAATAAACCTGAATATTTTCCTTTCTTATAATGTATGTATTTGTAGTGTTTTGGCAACTAGAAACTTCCCCCAAACTAATTAATGCTGACGCTACGAAAAAAAATCAAATCAGATTTTTATTTTAAACAGAAGTTGTTTATAAAGTAATTGTAAAGTAGTATGACCTGTTAAAAATCCACAGACACCAAAGTCATATCTATTGAACCACTTTTTTTTTTTTCCCCGTAAAACAGTGATACTTCCAAACTGCTAAAGTAATTCTATTTGAACACAGCAGAAAATGTGAGCTAGAAATGAGGTACATGGAGCCAACATCATCATCACTCTTTGGGGACAAAAGCACATATGGAAACACTTCATGGATTCATTAAATATCAATCTGAAATAACATGACATCAATATTGGTTGCTCGAAAATGATAACATCTGACAGATGGCAACCAATTAGAGCAATTAGCGATTAACTTGTGTGTCAGTGTCCCACCTTCATCCTCCTTCACTTGCTCCATGAATTTCTTCCATCCCTGGAAATGTTCCTGAGATTCAAGCTCTGCTACAGACCATTGGATAATACATTTTAGCCAGTCACTGAAAATAGATTTGGAGAGAAAGAGCATGTCATTCTTCCGCACTTCATCAAAATACAACTCTTAGTTTTTGGTAAAGTGTAACTTAACGTAAACCCCGGGATATTTTTTTTTTAATAGAGTAAAATATGGAGTAAAAAGAAATAGGAAGAAAAAAATAAAAGTTACAAAGCTTTTGAAATATTTATTGACAGAAAAATAGGCTTTACTATATTGATGACCCTCTAATATATTATAGTTCAATTAAAAAATTCAAAGGTGTTTTTCTTAAAAGTAAAAAAATATAAACATACACATTAAGATAGGAAACAAATATCAAACAAGCAAAAAAAAAGAAAACTATTTGGTGATGCTTATTTTGTCATTACATAACATAAAATTATTTATTCTTGGAATATATTCACATATTTGATTCGCTTTTCATATCTCTACTACCAGGACAGTGGCATTTTTCTGAAGAAAGCATTTTTTCAGCAAAGTAATTTTCAATTAAAATAATTTCCTTAGCCGGGCTCGGTGGCTCAGCCTGTAATCCCGCGCCTTTGGATGGCTGAGGTGAGTGGATTGCCTGAGCCCGCGGGTTCGACACCTGCCTGGGAAGGCGAAACCTCATCTCTACAATAAATAAAAAAAATTAGCCGGGCGTGGTAGCGCGCGCCTGTAATTCCGGCTACTCGGAAGGCTGAGGCGGAAGGATCGCCGAGCCAGCAGGTCGAGGCCCCGGTGGCCGGGAGCGGCCACTGCACTCCAGTTTGGGCGACAGAGTGAGACTCCAACTCAAATAAATAAATAAATAAATAAATAAATAAAATAATTTTCTTAAATTTTTTTGGAAGTTGCATTTTATGAGTAATAAAATTTGAAATTATTAGCATCTTCTATTTATTTTTTAACATAAACATAAATTTGCAAATGAGAAAATGTTTTTTTCTGCCGCTGCTGAGATACCTGATAAGCTCAGAGAAATTTCTATTAAATGGAGCTTATGTGCCATACTATTTTTGTATTAAAATATATAAATATAATAAAATATATAATAATATAACAAACCCTTTCCACACAGAGTATCTTTATTTGAGAAATATTTTCAAGATAAATTCTATCAAATAAAATGCCTCTAATTATAATTATTTTTTAGTAGTCACCAAATTCAGGTGCTATGAAGTTGAGGAATTTCTCAATTGAATTCAATTCATATAATGAATATAAATGTATCTAATTCTAAATAGAATTTCCATTAAAAGTTAATTCCCAAAAGGTGACATATTCAAAATGTAAGCTTTAGGGAAAACTAACTAACTTCTTTGCAGATTAATTTAATTAAATAGATCCAACTGATTTTGGATGAAATGTAAGGGACTCATTTACACAAAAAAAATTCAAAATTATTTTGGGGCACTAAGGTTGATTTACAAACTAATTCTTCAAAGGTTCAGACTTTCCAAGATTCTTAATTATAGGCAGCAAAAAGAGAAAGAAATCTATGACCATGCTGAAGCATTTTTTTTTTGAAATTCAATATCAACTCTATCACAAAAAATTTGTATTTCAGCTACTCTTTTGGGGAGGGTGTGTGTGTGTTAAGTTTGACCACTGCACTTCTATTTCAATTTGAAGGGTATCGTATGATTTTGGATGCAGCTATAAATTATATGCCCACTACAGTCAAGTCCAATAACTTTCTGTAGTGTGGGTTTCTTAATTTAGTAAGAATAGTGTTGCATCATGACAGTCTGCACTGAGCTCTACCAAAATCTGTGTTTATATTACCACCACAGAGCAAGTCATTTTATCTTAATGTTAAACATTTAACATGATTTTACAATAACATTTACAATGATGTTAGGTGTTTAACCTTTGACAAAATGAACTTCCAAAATCTTTACTTTAATTTCACGAATTGAATTTAAAAAAAAAGAACTATTGTTAGAATTAACAGACTTTCTGGCTTGAAAGATCCAATGTGAATGATATAACATTGACATCATTTAACTCTTTGCAAAGTTCTCTAAAGAAATCAACACAGACAAACTTCAAAAAACATCCCCTTCCCCATCATTTAGTTTGTCTTAATGAAATTATTTTTGCCATTTCAATTGCCTTCAGTTCATAAATGAAGGAATGGGATTAGGACCTGGCTGTCAAGTTGGAAAAAAAATGTGTTCTATACTAGTCTGAGCATTGTACAGGTGTTTCCCTATAAAAGGCAAACAGTGTAGTTGATAAAAGACAACCTTTGCTCTGCTCTCCAAGCAAAGGTGCCCTGTGAAGGTTTGATCATTCCGGACAAGGGGTAGTTTTGAATTATCACTGACTGTTTGCTAAACGATAAAGTTGCAGCTGCTGAGGCAGGGCTTTTTGCTAATTCCCATGAAGCTATGTGGGTTATGTGCTTCTCTGAGTACAACAGTAAGGAAAAGAAAAATTCTTTGAAGGATCTGAAAAAAGAAAAAAAAATTAGCCTTCTCCCCAAATCATGGGCATCTAGCTTTCAACTCATTACATTTCCAGAACACATTAATTAATTTAAATTTTATTTGGATGGAGAGATCACTCTAGTGCTTTAACCTCTTAACATTCAACCATAGCTGCTTAAGATGGGGTATTCTAAGGGCTTTTCTGTCATGTTATAGAAAGTTGGGTTAGTCTTTTTCTGATGAGCTTCCATGTGACTAGTTGTCAAAAAATGCTGCAGGAAAAACTTTTCCTGTAACTTTATTGTATGTCAAAAGAAACATTCGTTTAATGAGATATGTGGTTTTCCCGAATATAACTTTATTGATCAATTTTGAATCCTGCAAAGTTGCAAGGAATTGCCATTTCAATGAAGAAACCTATCATTATTAGCTATAAAATAATATAATTAAGATGTTTCTAGAACTAACCTTTTCTCAAGAATATCTTTTTACTCAGCATTTCACATAAGCTATATTCTACAAATGGAGGACATGTATGAAATTCTGGAAAAGTATAGATGTACAAAGAGTATTTCTCCTTTGTTCTTTGGGCAAAATATCACTTGTTCTTTTCTATTTTGGAGATGTAGTAGATATCAAAGAATTCATTAATATAAAGAATTCAGCGCTCAACAGAAAACTTTCTATGATTAAAAAAAGTCTTTAAATCTAAAGATTTAAAACATATACATACTTACTTTTCCAAAACCACGAACAACTCGACAGAACTGTTTATCATTAATGTGATAACAACAGAGTGTTGTACAAAATCAACTAAATTGTAGGTTGTTTACACAAAAATTGCAAGATTAGGACATGATAGCTTTCATTTTCTTCATGTTATTTTATTTTCTTTTGCTCCAGCAAGATAAAAAGCAACAACAATAACTATTGAGTTATTTATCATTCCCTTATTATTTGTAGTAGAGTCATCTTCATTCTGCAAAATAATAATAAAAAAACCCATATGAATTGAAATAGGATACAAGAGCTCACCAGATGTAGCTTTATCTCTCTATGAAAATAAACCGAATGTTTTCCTTAATCAATCAGAATGAATAATGTTGATGGGCTTGGCAGTGACTAAATCAGGGCTGCCAGCTCCCGCTACCCTGCATGATTTCATCTTCCCAACCAGACTAAAAAATGTTTTCTCTCCTTCACACTGGACAACTTTATTTTCACACGTTCAATTTAACAAAGCTCAAAAGGAATTCTAAAAGCCTCGCCTGTCTCATAAAATGTTTACCAGACATCTCTACAGGATGGCAGCCGTACTACAATGTTTCATAATAAGGACAAATAAAGTGGCCCAGTGAAGTCTACTGACGAGCATAAACAATCACATTGGTGGGAGGTTGTTTATTGTCAGTCATGCTACGAGGTTGCATTTTTCAGCAATTTTGTTTAAAACTTCATTTAAACAACCGCTTGCTATAGAGAATTCTGGACAAGTGTACACTGCCTTTGCTTGAATTAGTTTTGAAAGTGTGGTTGAGTCAGTGACACCCCTTAACTTTTTATTTTTACTCGTGGTTCAAATGCTTGGTGAATCAGTCTGTTTTTTTAGTTTTAATGTGTATTTCAATAATTGTTACCATAATAACCCCAAATAATAACATTAAAAAAGGAGGCATTGGCCTTTTTAAAAAAATAAGAATTATTTTTGCTATAACATAGTCAAAAGTTAAACCTTCCGGGGAATAAGAAGTACATGGATAGTAGATCTAATATATGAAGAGTTTTGTTTGTATGTTTATTTTAATAAGCGAATGCATAAACCCACTTCAAAATGTTTTATTTTTATAATTTTATGTCTTACTCATAGCTACTCCATTCTACAGATGAAGAAACTGAAGTACAGAGATTTTAGTACCTTAACCAAGGTCTTACTGACTGTAAGTGATAGAGCCAGATTCCAACCCCAGTCAAATCTCATAACAGAATCTATGTACTTTATTCCTATGCCATATTGCTTACTGGGAGTCATATTTGTTTCCTTATTTAATCTTCTGAAAATAGTTCTATCTACTCCTTGAAGGTTCCTTGTTCTCAATATTTCCCACACTAAGTTAAAATTCACAATAGGGATTTATGAGTGGTGTGGGTCAATAGCTAAGAGAGTAAGATAAGTGAAGAGATAGGAAGTTAGGCACATTCTTTCTTCTCCTTGAATGCTGCCAGCAAGTCACACTTTGGCATTTCTACACCGGTCCAGTACTGTGATTTTTGTTATCTTAATTCAGTATGTAGCTATCGTAGAGCAGCACTCATTTTATTATGGCAAAATAGTGCCTGAGATCTTACTAGAGGGTGAAGGATCTTTCTGAAAGAAAGCAGAATGTGACCATGCAAAAAAAGTTTACATCCTAAAAGGTGGTGAGTCATTGCCACCTGGTGGTTAAAGCAATTTAACCTTCTACGTAGGTAGAGAAATAAAAAATGTCATGCATGGTTGGCTAGTTTATGGGATCTGACTGATTTTACCTTTGGAGACACTCATTTAGTGACAGATGGCTTTAAATGTTAAGTAGAGTAAATTTCTTCCCAAAATTCAAATGCACACACACATCGTTTCCCAAATTCATTGTGTGTGTGTGTGTGTGTGTGTGTGTGTGTGTGTACTTGAATGCTGGCGGTATTGTCATATGTCAGAAACCAGATGTGATGTGTATTTTGGAGTCCAGAAGTATAAATAATATTATAGTAAAAACTAAATTATAAGATGAAGTCAGTGAAATACATAAAAGTAAATAGAATTAAAGGACTAAGAAGCAACAGAACAATTTATAAAACTGTTACTATGGCTTGAATGTCCCCCTTCAAAACTCATGTTGAAACTTAATCCCCAACATAATAGTACTGAGAGTTGGGAACTTTTCAGAGGTGATTGAATTATGAGTGCTCTGCCCGCATGAATAGATTAATCCATTTATGCATTAATATATTTATAGGTTAATAGATCAATGAGGTATCTTGAGGGTGGGACTGGTGGCTTTTTAAGAAGAGTAAGAGACACCCGAGCTAGCAAGCTCAGTCCCCTGGCTATGTGATGCCCTGCACTACTACCTCAGCAATCTGCAGAGTCCCGCCAGCAACAAGGCTCTTACCAGGCACTGCCCCTCAACCTTGAACTTTTCAGCCTCCATTAACCATAAGAAATACCTTCCTTTTCTTTATCAGTTACTGAGTTTCAGGTATTTTGTTACAAGTGATAAAAAACCAGGCTAAGACACCAGTGCATATCAATTGTAGTTCTGGTTTTATTTAATGTCAAAGTGATAATGTGTAGAAAAAAGATCACGGTGCATATAAGAAATCCTTGACTTGGAAATGCAATGATGGGCTAACAAAGTAAATACTTGATTCACTTCTCAATGGCTTTTCCCCAAGGCAGCAATAGTGCTGGATAAAGCCACAAGAATGTAATCAACAATCCAAGTCCTTTTCTTCTTGGCAATTTTCTGTCTCCATAGTTGCAGAAACACGATGTAAAATCACGTAGCTCAGATGACAGTTCTATTATTTTATAGCAACAATATGGTGTTCTGTTATAGCAAAGCCACGTTTCCCTTTTGTGACACAATGCCATTTGGGTAAGGGTTCAGAAGTTTTTATTCTATATGGTGTGAGATGTCTAGTATTAACCACTGTTGTTTTATCTTTTCTATGGCAATGACAGGAGTTATCTGGGAAAGCATTTAAAATGAATAAACTCATATTTTCTGAAATCACATTCAAATGTATCACATTATCAAAGTTGTTAGTAGACGACCACAGAAGCGAGCCTTTCAACATTGAACAAAATAGATAATATTTTGACAATTCATTTCAGGAACCATACTTATCTCCTCATCTTGAGCCCTGATTTCACAACATATATATATTTTTTAGCTATGTAATCATGCATGAAAATGCAATAAAAGGGGGTTATGCATCCCCTCCCTTTTTGTCAGCACCACATTTCATTATACATATTTCTACAGGATCCCATAAAGACAGCCATGCATCAGCAGGAAAATATACTTTCTAACATTCAAAGTCAATGATGCAGATAATAGGGAATCAGCATCCTCAGTGGAGGATACGAACTGTCCTCAGTCCCTAGCCCAGATGTTGGTAACAACCAATAAACTGTATTATACACATATATTTTTAAAAGCAGCTTGAAGGAATGGCCTGCTTAGCTAGATTTATTAGGCGAGATCTTTAAAATGCCAGATGGCAGCTTGGCTCTTCTAAGCAGTGCAGCCCTGTGAAGAAACATATTGGAGTGAGATGACCAGCTCCAGCACAAACGATGACTCCCCAGGGAAACAAGTGCTTGCTGCGGGATTTTTCACCAGTGTCACCCGTGATATGTGTTCTAGTAGTCAACCATGCCTCAATATGTTTTCAATCAGAATTGGATCTCCATTATCCCTATTGTTTAGAGAAATCTGTAGACATCTTTAGGATGGGGGGTGGGTGTGAGAAATAGAGGGCAGGGCTGATATCCATCATGTTCTTTAACATAGCTTCTGCCTTTTACTGAGACACTTTGTGGAGGAAATACAAACTAAGGGATTTGCAATGGTTTTAAAAGCTATTATTCAAGTAAACGGAAGAGGGGCATCATGTATATTGTTTAGAATACCAGAGAGTACAAAATAGGTTTTTCTTCTACTTGAAGATGATCTTGTGAGAACTACTTTTCTCTATTAAAGCATCATGACTTCTACACGTAAAGGCTTTTATTGGAATGATATATATCCACCCTTGTACTTCCTTTTCATTAATGTGCAGGGTAATTTTATCAATGTTTTAAACCTACTAGAGAATAATCAGTGTGATATTTGTATATTAATTGCATCTTTGCAAGCCAAAAATGCACACACTTTCTGAATCAATGACAAAAAAAATTATGATTCAGGCACTATTTTTATTATCTAGGTTTTTTTGTAAATACTTTAGGTTCTTACTGTGACTTGGAACTGGAGTTATTCAAAAGTGATGCCAAAACATATTTTGTAAGTGCAAATTCAGAGAATAAAGGAAAATTAAGCCATGAGAACAGCATCTACCGCTTATGTGATAATTCTGCTAAAAGAGAAAACCTGAATCTTAGAGGAAATATCAAGAAAACATCATTTGAGGAACATTCTAAAAAACAACTGGCCTTTAATTTCAAAGTTGCCAGTGTCATGGAAGTTGAAGACAAAAGAATGGTTCTAGAGTGAAGGAAGCAAGAGACGTGAAAACTAAATAAAATATATAATTCTAAACTAATACGAATATTTTTGACCGTTAAAATACTTTATGGAGGGCAATTGGTAAAACTTTAGTGGAGTTTGTGGAATAGATAAAAATAATTTATTACAGTAAATTTCCTGATGATGATTGCATTATAGTTACACAGAGACTATCCTACTATCATTCTCGGGTAAGAGAGAAGAGTAAAATATTCAGAAGTGATAGAGCATTATATTGAAACTTTACCCTCAAATACTTGTCTCAAAAACGTTCTTTATATTATTCTTTCAAATTTTCTCTGAACTAAAATTATTTCAAAATAAAAAGTAAAATTAAGCTAACATTGCCTCTGCTTTAACAAATTTTTGGTGACTACATAAAAATGGTAGTAATAGTTAATTTAATCAGTAGAATATTCCAATCTAAGGCACACATTAAAGTTATAAGCTATTTATTTTTTAATTCTGAAATAAATTGGTGATATGAGATTAATTGTGAAATTATTGTATGGTTAAAATGACACCATTTTTAATTTGTTGCTAAAATCAATTAATTTTTAGATAGTATTAAACTGAGTAAATGATATAGGAACAGTCAGGAAAGTGTTTTGCTATTATAATACAATGCTTGCTGCTCAATTTAATGAAAAGGATTTAATTAACTTTTAAAAATTCAATTTTTCACTTTGTAGCAAGGCCAATTTCACCCATAAATATAGCGTCCTTGACAGAAAAGTTGTAGTAATGTAGACAGTGTCTTGTTTAGCCTTTGAGCATTAACTGATATATGAATATCAGTTATGTTTTATATCAGTGATATTTGCAGAAAACTGCCATAGTTTCAAGCTGACAAGCCATTAACTCTCCTTTCCCTAAAGCAACTACAAAACAATTCACTTGGAAATTTTACAATTAGATTTTGTCTTTCCACTTAGCTTCTTGCTGCTTATTACTTCATTACTCCCCTAAAACCTCTGAATTCTTTAAATATCACTAATACATTTGAGGTTTTTAGTGCCAATTTTTTATTGATGGACAATTAATTGTGGAATAATAAATCCAACATGATACATGCATTCAGTTAAAGTGTGTTTACGTTTATCTTTAATAGCAGTTTATTTTAACGTGGCAGGATATTTCCTTGGACTTTTGGAAAAATGCATGCTGAGTGAAACTGTTGTTTATTGAGTAGTTAATAGGATGATTGGGTATAGACTTTTTGTAATAATGAGTGAAGGGAAAATATAACTAAGCCTCAGCTGAGAATTGGTAAAAACTTTTTGTATCATCAAGTTCAATGTCTTTAGTCTTCTGAAATGAATACACTTAGACTCCTTGAAGCTACAGAACTTGTCCATGAATCATCAGTGTTTCCTGGTATCAGGAGCACTAGATGTAGGCCAAGGGCCATTATAAATGTCATATCAAAACAAACTCTAAGGGAGTTTCTAAAAAGAGATTTTTCTTTGGAACTCTTAAAACCTCCGCATTATTTTCTTTTTATAATTTTTATCCTGGTAGTTCATGTGAGCCAAGAAACTATAAAGGAAATTGACATTTAATCATAAATTGGCAATATTAACCTTAATTGTCATTATTTTTCTTTTGAACCTCAAGCTGTTGACAACTTGGTCCTCTCTTTGTACAGACATAGCCACTCCATATGTAAACATTTTCTCTCTTTCTTTTCCTACCAGAGGAACATTTGCAGAGTTTCCACAATTTTCTCTTTCCCTGTGACAAGCATGACAGTTGCGTTCGCTCTTATTTCATCCAGATTTTCTTTCTTTAACAGACTGGAAATGGTGTGTTCCTCTGAGAGCAGAGGGACAATGCTGCCGTTACAGTGATGTTTCTATAGGTCACCAGCTACTGGGGCACCTTGCGGCATCTGTTGCTGAATTGCAGCCATGTAATAGAAGCCTGTGTTCAGGACCTCATTAGACCCTGAGCACCTGGCGAGTTACTTGCCTCACATCAGTGAGCTTTGCATCTTCAGTGACCTGCACTGATACAAACAAGAGTCTAGGAGGAGGACAGAGGAAGTGTCTTCCTCTCTCCAGTCTCTAGAAATCATTTTTCTTCTTGAGATGAGTTTAATAGAAAGAACTGAGTTGATAAGGGGAAGTATGTATGTTACAAGATTATAACTTTTCAGTTTTTCAAGTCAAGAGCAAAAAAGGAAAATAGTGTTATTGCCTATCTTTGTTTTATGTTTTAATGAAGAAAATATTTTAAAGATTTTATGTTTACTATTAGGTATTTTGACTACTAGATGGCAGGTATGCATGGAGGATTTATTAAGTTTTCTGTAGTTTGGGAATATAAGGTCAGAAAAAAAGGAAATTGTCTGAAGTTTAGCTTTTTTAACTTTAGCTATGAATAGATCATTCTGGCATTCTGAATATGCATGTATTAGCTTTATATTTACACATTTTTATTTAAAAAATATTGACATGTTTTTAAAAATAGAAGATACTGAGGTCTTATTCTTAAGCAAAATTGTTTCACATTTCAGCATATTCAGTGAGACAATACATTTACATTCAAAAAGGGTTTTGATGGAGATAATTTTTAGAACTAAAGTAAATGCTGTTTTTGGAAGAATGTATTTTAAAAAAAGAGAACATTCTCAAGACACTTGCAGCACCAATAAAACATTTTCAAACTTTTCATTCTGGTAATCTTTATCTAGAAACAGCTGTTCTGTTGTATTTGGGTATAAATATGAAGCATCCATTTGAAAACTAGTATTTAATAGAGAAGAGATATTTCTTTTCATGTGACTTAAACATTAGTTTTAAAATATTAATTAAATAATTGATATATTGATTATTATAGCTGATTATTTGAACTCAACTACATTTTAAGAATTTGGAGCAGTAAATGATTTTTCAAGCCAAAAGATTATTAAAGTCAGTATAAATGTTAAAAATTATAGACATGTAAGAAGTAAGTCTTGTAACCTTTTCTAAAACTTAAAAAAATAAATAAAAACGGCTATTGAAACTAAAATTTTGCTGTAACTTTTATAGCTATGAGACAGCTTCTAGTTCTGTGCTAATTTTATGCTTAGAAGTAAAGGTTCAGACACAATGAGATATTACGCAGCCATAAAGAAGTACAAAATTATGAACTTTGTGGCAACTTGCATGGACTGAGAGTCTATAATACTGAGTGATCTATCACAGAAAAAAAGAACTGAGTATCACATGTTTTTACTCATAAGTGGACCTTGAACAAGTACATAATACTATAAGAAAGAGATTGGCAGTAGTGGGAAACTGACAGGGTGGAGGGTCACACTTCATCAGCACGGGTACCTGCATAATAAACATTTGTATACCTAACCCTGAATTGTACCCCACATATTTAAAATAAAAATAAATTCAAAAAAAGAAATGAAATAAAAGTCCAGTGATGTCAAATTGGCTGGTACAATTTATTTTGTCATGTACATGTTTAATTTTTTAATTATGTGTATAAGCATGCCAATATATCAGTTAATAATATTTAATTATCATTTGTTGGTTAGTTTAGAAATCAGAATACGTTACCCCATAGAAACAATGATTTAAGCAATGATTTGAATCCTGCTGAATCTGACTTTTACCCTGTGTTTGACTGAAAAGTAGTGTTATTGTTTCTTAGACCTTGTATGTCATTTATAGCAGTATTTCTCAAAGTTCCATCTTAGTTCCACCAGGCATGCAGCTTGACTCACAGTTGCAACTTCTATTTGCCTGCTTCCCATTCCCAGGGAGTCTCCTGAACTCTTACCATTTCCCCAGCTCATAAGGAAGATCAGGAGTTCTACCAGAAGGAGCTGTTGAAGGTGCATAGTCAGAATTGGTAGAGAAGGGACAGTGGTCCCACACTACTAAAGGTAAGGTCTTCTTTAGGTGAGACACAGGATATGAGTTTAAGAGATGGAAGGATATCAGGAGATTCCAGTGGTGAAGCCAGGTTACAACTGGTAGAAGAAAGAAGTCAATGTCAGAGGAGGGTTTTGGGACCCTTGCTATTCCAAGTATGGTCTCCTTGCCCACAGCATCAGCATCACTGAGGATATTGTTAGGAAAGCAGAATAGCCGATCCCATCCCTGACATACTGAATTAACATCTGCATTTTAACTTGAGAAACACATAATCTCAGAAACACTAGTTGGGAGGAGCATAAGGTCATGTGTCAGGGAGGACATTGTATACGCTCACTGGGATTTTTATTAGTCCAACCTATACATGTACCTTACCGACATATTATTGTAATATATATTATTATTTATATTATATATTATTTTTATATATTTTTATTAGTCCAACAAATATATAATCTGTGGCATTGTTTTGAAAAGTTGACCTTGATCTTCTTGCTTTTCGCTGCATCACTGAAATTCTTGTTTTAATTTCTTTTGTCTTCTGATTCTTTATTTCAGCCTTGATTCTGAGCCCCTGCTCTTTGGACTTCATCTCAGCCTTTGAATTAACTCTCAGCTACTCTTTAAGGTCTTGATATGTTCTCTCTTTACATGTTCTTTTTTGAATGACCATTGGCATTAGTTGTTCCTCCATCCCTCATCTTGGCTTCTAAGGTTCTAGAATGAACATCGAAACCCATAGCAAGCCATGATTACTGTACCCTTCACAGAGAAATTCAGACCATGTCAGTTATCCTTTTGAGGATATCAAACTATAAAATGGAACTGATAAACAAAGTACCCATCTTGTAAAGATTAAGCTAAAGCACTTAGAATAGTCTCTGGTCTACATTAAGTGAAAATTAAGTGTTCTAAGCATAAATGGAAAGTAAAAACAATCAACAAATGTTTGTTAATTATTTGATTAAGTGTGAGATACTTGCCAGTTTCTTTCCACTGTCTACCCACATAGCGTGTATAAATATTGGTTATAAAGATGTGCTGTGATTTCTAGAGAGTTCTCAGCTTTGATTTTAATAAACAAAGTTAAAAATGCAAAATACTTTATTTTTGCCAGCAGTATGTTTGCTGAGGTCAGTTTTATTTACTATAGTTTTTAATAGATTTCAAAACCAATAGGGTTATTTTTAAAATCATACATTAGCCTAGCTTTGAACTTAAAAGTAGACATGCCCCATGAAGTGATTAGATGCATGGGAAGTGAATATCTAAACTCTTGACTTCCCAGATGGAAATTTATAACCTGAAATGGTAAATTATATAGTGGTTATGTGAATTAGGAACTTTAAATGGGCCAATGTCAAAGCCAGAGCCATATATATCTGAGGGAAAAGTACAGATATTCTGAAACAAATGCCACTTGAAAACATACATTACAAATTTTTGTTTGTAATCAATTCTCTAATCAAGAATTACTTCATTACTTTAAATCATGCCTACTCAATGAGCTCAATGACATTTATAGTTATTTATGTTTGCTTCATACTAGAAGAAAATTCACTTGATACCCAGTGGTGTCATACACATAATAAAGTGACTTGATTGCATAGCTGAAATTATATCCCCCAGGTTCATTCATAAAGAACTACTAAAAATTATAAGTGCTTAGGCATGCAATAAAGGCTAAAGGAAACCATTGTCCTTATAATGGTGAGTCAGCATTTTAGGTTTTTTTTTTTTTAATCTTACAGTTTGTGTTAAACACCCAGTACTACCTCGAGGCAGACAGAGCAAGATTTCGAAGCCAAGTTCTTTTCACTATGTGCTTCAAAGCCAAGGCCTCTCAATAATGCAGCAATTATTTTTTTAAATAGCCTTGAAGATTTGTGATCTTGGGTATAGAATATTTAATAAGCATTGATCACTTTTATTCTGTTCTAATTTAACTTTACTCTTTGTGCTTTTTATAGCTTAATGCTTTTATGTTAAAAATAAGGATCAAATGAATAAAGTAATCAGAGAAGACATTCATCAACTCATAGAGTTATACTCTTTTCTATTTTTAGAGGGAATTCAGCCAAGATGTTTGAGTTGTATGCTCTTTTAAAAAATGCTACTAGTAGTATAGCATTTAAAAACCAAAGTATAATTCTTGCTGGCAGCTCTGTGTTTGCTGCCCAGTTATGAGGTGATTGTGTGGTAAAATGAAAAGGATTTGAGCTTGGATACCATACAGAACTGGGTCAAGAGTTGGCTTTTGGCATTTGCTATTTGAATAATATTAAACAATTTTCTTGACTCCTTATTACTTCAGTTTGCTCATTTATACAGTCTGTGATGATGATACTTGATGAAATTCTTGTGAGGATTAAATAAAATAATTGTTACTAGAAGACTTGTCACAGAGTAGGCTCACAACCAGTGCTGCTTCTTTTTACTGTGTTACATACAGATTTGAACTTGAAACTCAAGCAGACAGATGCTTGCCCTGACAATTTCAAAACTCACACTTTTCAATTTTTTTTCATTAGCCTTTTCCCACTCTCATTACCCAAAGCAGAAATCCAAATTCAGCCTCACCCTAAGCTTTCGTTTTAGCAATCTCTCATAAGTTCCTTAAAAGTAACTTTCCACTTTGGCCAAGGGATATAATTACTTGGCCTTGCTTTTGATGTCCGTTCGCCCTTATTTGTTTTGATGAGATTGCTTTTCTTCCTTCTTACTTTCCAATTCTTCTGGTGAGGCCCGGCCCAAGGGATGAATAGCTTTTGAAGACTATCTGCAGACTGAAATCCACAGAGTTCTCTTCTTTCTGTGATTTTCCAGCACTTACTGCCTACACAACTTATTAGGTACTTAATCATACAAAGTCTGCTGATTATAAGTAAGTAGATTCAGTGGCAGCTGGGAATACCGTGCTTATTCACAGAGTCAGGCACCTAAGACACCTTCTAGTCACATTTATTGAAAAAAATGCCTCTCTTCATTAGCATTGTTCTTTTGAACTGTTGTTGAGTCATTATTTTGAGTCTCTTTTGTGATCACAATCAGAGCTGGAAGATAATGTCTTAACCAAGATAGTCAGCACTTTATGAAAAATCTCTTGCAAAAGTTGGGTTCAGGCAATCCCAGGCTAGTGTGATAGCTGTGCTGTGTAGATCATGTAGGATCTAGCACATTGATGGCTTTCTGTGTTTTCATTTCTGTAGTGTGCTCTGGTCCTCCTCGTTCAACCACTTGATCCACGTTCTGTTACAATAGGTTAAAGAAGGTAGAAAAAAGCGGAAAGGGCAAGCTTTAACTCTCCTTATAAGGCAGTGCCTAAAAACAGCCAATAACAGCACTGTTCACATTTTATTGCTCAGAACATGGTCACGGCCTCACCCAGCTGTAAATGAGACTGGAAAAGTCTGAGCATCCATACTCAAAAATAAATGAGAAGTTTTACTACCATATACAGAAAGAGAGAATGCATATGGGTGGGGGAAGGTGTTAAGTCTACCACATATCTTTTTTATCTGGTTAGGTGGTAAGTTGCCTGAGACAGGGATGTCAACATACCTTGTACCCTGCCTTGTACCCAAACCTTGTATCTTGTCACGGATAAAAAATAAACATTTTCGGAAATCTTATAAGGAAGATGAAGGGTTACCACATCTGTAGCACTGACACAATCATTTTCAAGTATGTAATTAGGGAGGCAATGTTTGCACTTCTGATATTAGAGAGAGAAAGAATGATGGGATGAAGTGGCAGAACATGGCAGCTTCTCAATTTAACAGCATTTCAAAGGGTGGCATTTTGTTTATGAGTTAAACAAAGGTCAGGTCAAGGGCCACAGACTAGATGTCTGTCAGTTAATTTGGCAAAGAAAGATTAGCCCATGGTCTCCAAATTTACAGAAACTTGTATATAAACTGGAATTGCAGTTGAATTTGTAATGTGCAATTTGTAGTTCATTTTCAATGCTTATACTAGTTCTATTTGTTGTCTAGCAGTGCTATCATGATGTGTGGAAGTCTCCTTTAGTAACTGAAATATGTCTGATGATCAGTCAATCAAAGCAAAATAAAAGCAGATACTTTTGAGGGATATGTTACCTAAATTCCTGGTGATTTATTTTTTCTTTCCTTTCTCTCTTTTGGCTTCCTTCCTTCCTTCCTTCCTTCCTTCCTTTCTTCCTTCCTTCCTTCCTTCCTTCCTTCCTTCCTTCCTTCCTTCCTTCCTCTCTTGAAATGGGGCCTCTTTAGTTTTCCCAGGCTAATCTTGAACTCCTGGGCTCAAGCAAATCTCCCAAATTAGGCTCCCAAAGTGATGGGATTACAAGCATGAGACACCACAACCAGTCATGTCCTAGTGATATCAAATCAGCATCCCTTCCCCTTAAAAGTGAAAATCGTTTTACTACTGACAATAGGGTCCCCAAATTCTCTGCCATTTCCCATACATAGAGCTGGGTTCTTAACCTCCTGACTTCTTTAATTGACTCCATGGTAAACTCACCCCTCTGTTCATAATTATTGAGACATGTGAATACCCATTCCTTTCTCTCATATTCCCGATCTATATTTCTATGCTCTATTCAATCATATTTCACCAGGGAGATTTTGGCTTCCTTAGGCGACTCCTGTACACAGTAAGTGTTACTGTTACCACTCAAAGGATAATCTAGTTCTTCACAAGTTTGGGAGACTTCTTGTAGTGCCTTCCTTATTTTGATCTTCTGTTATACATATCAAATAACTTTCTGATTAATGCTTAAGTTTGGGATACATAGATTACAATACAAGAAGATAGTTTATATTTTTTTGGAATTAATCTTAATAGAAAACTCTTGGTCTACTATCATGATCTAGAATGATTCTTCAAAGGTAATATACCCATATTCTAGAAACATCAGAACTATAGGGGAAGGAAAAAGAAAAAGAGCAGGAACAGTAACAGTAACAGCAAGGCTCTCCATTAACTTGGGTTCACATGACCCCTTGTTCTCTTCCCAGATTCCACTGGAAAGTCTTGTAATATGTCCATCCCTCTATACCTTTCTCCTTCCTACTCTTCTATTATTCTTTTTTTTTCTTTTTCTCAACAATCAAGGCTTCAATTACAACTATACACAAAACTTTTCTGAGGTAATTGTTGTGTGAAATGGCTCATTTTCCTGCAAAATGATGCTGGGCAATAAAATGCTTTTTTAAATTCCTTTTTAACTTTGATCCCAATATATAGCCAGAGGACAGTAATAATAATTCCAATAGGCAGTAGAAAATCAGAGACTGTGTTTACGTTATTTCCTAAAAGGTAAAAATAAGTGATATTTTTATGCAAAATAGAAGTGTTGGCATGTTGCATTGTTGTGCAAATGACATGCTGACCCCAAATCTTTGGAAGTCAAAATTAATATGCACTTAAATATTTACTTTCTACTAAGGAATAATTTTGGTCTTAGGATTAACTGAAAGGCAGTGAGCAAAGTGGGCAAAGTGAATCCTTATCTATACAAGGAAAAAATTGGTCTCTACTGGTATGTGTGGAGGTCTGTTACAGGAGAATCAGATTGGCTTGAACACTACCTGAGTGTCATATGCTATGTGAAGTAGTCCATTCAGGCAGAGTGGAGTTCACCTGCTCTTTATACTGGCTCACCTGAACAACTACCAGCTTAACTGGGTCTTTTTCTTACTCTTATCCATCTTTTGTCTTCATAAATGTTACAAACATATTTTGCCTGTAAATTGTCAGTTAATTATTCAAGAGGCATAAAACAAATAGAGGGAGGTTTTACAGAACACTGAATATCAATGAGTTTTAAAGGGTATGGATAGTTGAGCAAGAGAAGGAATAAAAAGAGATTTAGAAATATTTGCTCCAGGTCTGACAAAGGCCTAACATCTTGGATCTACAAGGAACTCAAACATGCTGAAAAGTAAAAAACAAACAACCCTACTATAAAGTGGGCAAAAGATATGAGCACATATTTCTCAAAGAAGACATCCAAGCAGCCAACAGACACATGAAGAAATGTTCAACCTCACTAATCATCAAGGAGATGCAAATTAAAACTACACAGAGATACCACCTAACTCCAGTCAGAATGGCCATCATCAATAACTTAAAGAATAATAGATGTTGGAGAAATTGTGGTGAAAAGGGAACACTACTACACTGTTGGTGGGAGTGTAAACTAGTGCAACCTCTGTGGAAAGCAGTGTGGCAATTCCTAAAAGCTCTAAATATCGACCTCCTATATGACCCCACGATCCCCCTACTGGGAATATACCCTGAAGAATTTAAATCACTCTATGAAAAAGATAACTGCACATGTATGTTTATCGCAGCATTGTTCACAATAGCAAGAACCTGGAAGCAACCAGGCTGTCCATCAGAAGAGGACTGGATTAAAAAAATGTGGTACATATACACGATGGAATACTACACAGCCACAAAAAAGAACAAAATTATGAATTTCACAGCAACCTAGGTGGAACTAGATTCTATAATACTGAGTGATCTCTCACAGAAACAAAGCTCTGAGTATCACATGTTCTCACTCATATAGTGGACATCTATCATAACACTATAAGAAAAGGATTGACAGCGGTGGGAAACTATGGGGGGCTAAGGAGGGGAAGGGAAATGGGATTAATGGTAGTCAATATCTGTCTGGGGATGGGGAGACACCCCTTATCAAAAAGGGTGCCCGAATTATGCATATTTGTACACCTAACCCTTAATTGTACCCCATAATTTTAAAATAAAAATATTTAAAAAGTAAAAAAAAAAAAATAAAAGCCCTATGGGAGACAGTGAAAACCAAAGGTTTATATGTCACATAATAATGTTTAACATAGATGCTCTAAATTGTTAATACAAATAGTTTCCATTCCTATTAAACATTTGACTTTAAAAAAAAAAAAAGAAAAGAAGAAAGACAATTGAGACCTAATATCTCACATTTTTAGATGCTATAAATGAGTAACTTTCAAAATAGCAAAGGGAGTTGGTTAGCAAAATGTGAGGAAGGAGCACCCATCACTGTCTGGGGAGCATTTATTTTAAAATTATTTGACAAATTATCCCTGGTTAGTGGCACTGCTTAATTTCTAAAACCCCACACTCAAACCCCATACAGGAATTTCTCAAGGAGGGAAATTTTGAATGGAAAATGATTCCCTACCTAAAGAGTGTGAGGTTTTTATATTTCATTAAAAGGAACAACAGAAGAGAAAATCTGAGAAACCCTATTCTAGGCCACTTGTTCACTTGTTACCTCATCACTTGTTAATTATAGAAACTTTTTCTAGCCCTCACTCTCAATGATTCTGATGCAAGCATAATTGGATCAGAGCCAGGGAATCTAGTGTGAACATTGTATCCTTTTTGAGCATAAGGTCACATCTGCATCTACCAACTGTAGAGGATAGGCATGGCCTGTAGTGCAAACAAATAAATGTTTGTTGAATGAATGTGCTTGGTATATCAAGAACAAATGTGTAACCATTGGGCTCTTTTTGAACGCAAGGAATAACAACTTACTCAATTCATCTTAGTTAAAAGGGATAGGTAAACCTGGGGGTGGAGGGTGGGGAGGCCAGAATTCTTGTGCCAGATCAACTCATAGAACCCTGTTAAGATAAGCTTTATTGCTTATATTATTCATGTTCTGCTTTGGAGTCTTATTACTTAGAATCACAAGCTCGCTTAGATAAAAGCATAACTGCATGGGAAGTGGTGGTGAAATGTTCATCAGTCTGTATAGACTTCTGCTTGGGAATCTCTAGTGTCAAAAAAATGTGTCCAAAGGTTCCATACTGACAAAGCATGATGGGGTCAAAGGATCTTGTAGCCGGTTAATGTGCATGAGGACAGGAAAAGGAGCAGCTGGGAAGATGAGAAAAGCAGAGATAAAGTGTCAAAGAATTCTGGAACTGACTGCTGGAAACTACATCCTAACACAGATGCTAAGGCATGAATAGCGTAGGTATGACAGACTTCACAGACTGAGGTGCAGATAGCATCCACAAGCAGCCTTCTAAAGTCAAATACATACACATGGATTTGCAGGATGTGCGGTCTATTCCTGTCAAGCTATTCTTATTTAAATATTTGGGATACCAAATATTTAATATATGTTTACTAGGAAAGGCAATTCTAATGGCTTTTTGACATAGAACTAAAATCCTTAGATGTTGCATCTACCACAAGAGATTGTGTGGGGAAGGGCTGTCATAACAACAGCCCAGAGAACCGGCACCTCACATGACAGGAAGCAATCAGAAGGACTTCCCACTTGCTCTAGACACTGAGTTCTAGTATGGAGAATGAACATCCTTTCTCAAGTCTTTTCATTCAAGGAGTTCAACAATTTCTACTAAGATTTCAGCTGTTCTAATTCTTATTGTATCTTGAGGAGTAGCAGTTATGACAACTATCTCTGCAGCAAAAAATGTTTATAAGAACAAGAGACATTGTCTTCATTTTCTTCAAGGTGTCTCTTGGAGCACAAAAGTTTTGCATTCTGATAAAGTCTATTTTATAATTTTTGTTGTTAGTGCTTTGGGTATCAAATGTAAGAAATCATTTCTAATCCCAGATTAAATGGATTTATTTCTATTTTTTTCTGAAAGTTTTATGGTTTTAGCTCTTATGTTTAGGTCTCTGATCATTTTGAGTTAATTTTTGTGAACTGTGTGAGATAGAAATTCACTTCTGGACTCTCAAATTTGGTTGCATTGACTTACATATCTCTTTTTATACCAGCATCACACTGTCTTGATTGCTGTAGCTATGTGCTAAGTTTTGAAATCAAGAAGACGGAGTCTTCCAACTTCATTATTTTTAAAATATTGTTTGTGTATTCTGGGTCTCTTGCATTTGCGTATGAATTTTAGGATCAGCTTGTCATTTTCAGTATAAAAGCCAGCTGGTATTTTGATAGAGATTGCATTGAGGCTGCAGATGAATTTGGGGATTATTGCATTTAAACATTGTTAAATCTTCTGATGAAAAGATGTGTTTTTACATTTATTTAGGTCTTTAATTTTTTTCAACACTGCTTTATAGTTTTGTGTATACATATTATGCATAAGGCTTGCCCTTCTTTTGTGGAATTTATTTCTAAGTATTTTATTGAGTTTGATTCAATTGTAAATGGGATTGTTTTCTTAATTTCCCTTTTGAATTGTTCATTGCCAGGGTAGATAAATATAATTTTATCTTGTATAATGCAACTTTTCAGTCTTGATCTTGTATGAGGAACTTTTATCCTGAACTCATTTATTAATTTAGTGTTTTTAGCAGATTCCTTATTTTGTATATAATATATATGTTCTGTCAAATGTTATTAGAGATAACCTTATTTCTTCTTTTTAAATCTGGATGCCTTTTATCTTTTTTGTTGTTGGTGTTGTTGTCTAATTTCCTCATCGCCTTGGTTAGTACTTCCAGTGCAGTGGGGTCTAGAGGTGAAAAATGACAACATCCTTCCTGTTTCTGTTCTTAGACAGTTTTCTAGTAAGGTATAGTGCTGGATGTAGGGCTTTATTGTAGACACACTTTGTCAGGTTAAGGAATTTCCCTTTTATTATAGAAACTCTGAATACTAATTCTCTTTAGGGACTATTGTTATTGTTTGTTTTCTCTTTTTCTTTTTTCTTTCTTTTTTTTTTTTTTTTGAGTCAGAGTCTCACTCTTTTGCAGTGGCACAACGAGGGCTCAGTCTCCCAAGTAGACGAAATTACATGTGTGACCACCACACCCTGCTTTATTTTTTGTTTTGTAGAGACAAGTCTTGCCATGTTGCCTAGGGTAGTCTTGAACTCCTTGTCTCAAGAAGTTTCCAATCAGCCTCCCAAAGTGCTGGTATTACAGGCGTAAGACACTGCACCTGGCTGTTTAGTTGCTTTTTATAATACTTGATAGGACAGTACTTGTCTGAACAGTTACCTTGGCTGGGTTGCCACCACAGCCCACTATAGATATTCTGCAGTCTAGAAAGATGAAATTTGTCTGGAAATACTCTTACCGGCCCAGAAAGCTCAGGGAGGTGGAAGTGACCACCCAGTTATGAAACCTGCTGGAGTAGCTTTTCTTCATGGTTTAGCTATGAGTGATGGGTGCAGTACCTACCTAGTATGCCACTGTCTCACACAGTTCTTACTGAGCTGCCCTAGATTTTGTTGAATAAACACTTCTCAATTTATTGTAAGCCCTTTGAACAATCTTGAGACATTGAATGATTACTAGTGCAAATTTGACTAGCTCAATAGATGTTTCTACTTGGGAAAGGTCTCCTCAAGCCCTCATGTTGACAATCTGAAGGTACCAAATCTATCTCCTTCCTTAGAATTTTCAATTCTTGGGTGTATTTAGAAGACCATGTTTTCCTAATACACAAAGAAAAGAGCATTTCTCTAGGTTAATACATACCCTCTTCCTTCATATTTGTGACTTAGGAAGACTACTCAAGTTTTTTTTCTTATTAATGATGATTTTTCCTAAGGTGCCTAGGTATCTCCACCTGTAGATCTGTGCTGTCCAATATGGTAGCCACTAGTTCAGCAACTGTGATAAGTTGTGTCTGAATTAGGGTACAACATGAACACATATGAAATTTCAAAAAATGAATATGAAAGAAGAATATAAAGTATCATTGACTTTTATGCTACTTATGGGTGAGAATGGTCATATTCTGTGTATATTTGGTTCAATAAAATGCATTACTTAATTAATTTATGCTGTGAATTTTTACTTTGAAAAAATGTGTCTAGCATGTTTATTGCAGTACTGTTCACAATAGCAAAAATATGGAACTAACCATGCTGCCTATCGAAGCTGGACTCGATAAAAAAAAAAATGTGGTACATATACACAATGGGATATTATGCAGCCATAAAGAAGGAAAAACATATGGACTTTGCAGTAACTTGGATGAATTTAGAGTCTATCATACTCAGTGATTTATCACAGAAACAGAAAACTGAGTACCACATGTTCTCACTCATAAGTGGACCTTAAATAATTATCATAATATTATAAGAAAGGGATTGGCAGTAGTGGGAAACTGCTGGGGAGAGGGCATATCTCATCAACAAGTGTACTTGTGTAATGAACATTTGTATACCTAATCCTGAACTGTACTCCATATCTTTAAAATTAAAAATTTAAAAAAAGTGTCTACTAGGAAATTTTAAATCACATATGTGTATCTCATTATATTTCTTTTTTTTTTGAGTTGGAGTCTCACTCCGTTGTCTAGGCTGGAGTGCAGTGGTACGCTCACGGCCACCATAGCCTCGACCTGCTGGGCTCCAGTGATACTTCTGCTTCAGTCTTCCAAGTAGCTGGAACCACAGGCATGTGCCACCATATCTGGTTTATTTTTTGATTTATTGTAGATATGAGGTTACCAAATTGCCCAGGCTGGTCTTGAACCCCTGAGCTCAGGCAATCCTCTCACCTCGGCCGCCCAATGTGCTGGGATTACGGGCTTGGGTCACAGTACTTGGTCATTATATTTCTATTGGACAGTGCTATTCTATATCATCACCCTATGCAAATAGCTATAAAAAGAAGGAAATTGGTCTTCTATCAGTTTTCCTCAGAAGGGATTATGAGTTTGGCAGACTCACAAAGTTTAATAGATGACCTTCCCATACAGACATCATCAAAACTTATGGCTCTCAGGTTACATTTCACTACATCAAAAGGTCAGAAATGGAATAGCAAAAAATATACAGATTAAGTCCATTTGGCTACAACAATAGCCTTTATCATCTATATTAAGGCTTCCATTTGCAAATATTTTCATGTTCTTATATCTCATTTACCCCAAATTTCCTTTAATGTAACAGAATTATTACTAATATTATTAGAATATTTTTAAGTGGAAGATTTTTAAGGTTAAAATAACGCAAAAATAGTAAAATAATATTCTTTTTAAAAATCTTGTTATAATTCAATTTGATTCAATGCATGCATTTGGACATCTATGCAAATGATTATAATTTAATTTTGTGTTAAGTTAATTAAGAAGAAAATTACTTTCAATTAGAGAGAATCAGAGAAGCATAATGGGATCAGTTATTATTTTTTTAAGAAGTCTCTTTATTGTTATTTGTTTGATTTGTTTCTTCTTGGTTATTGTTGTAATTTCAGGGAGAATAAAATATTTCCTTTCTCTATCCTTTCTCTGTCTCTATTCTTTTTAATGGAAGCATAGCGAATCTAAGGAAATGCATTAAAAATTTAATTTATAAAGTTTTTTATTGGAAGACTATGACATATTAACAACAATTTAATGTGTCTCAGTAGAGAATTGATTAAGTAAATAATGTGACATTTGTATGAAGAGTAACCATAAATCAATTATAATTACTTTTAGAATTATTTTTTATTTTTTATTTTTTGAGTTGGAGTCGCACTCTGTCACCCAGACTGGAGTACAGTGGCACACTCCTGGCCACCGCAGCCTCGACCTGCTGGACTCCGGCGATCTTTCTGCCTTAGCCTTCCAATAGCCAGAACTACAGGCATGTGATACCATGCCCGGCTAATCTTTTGATTTATTGTAGAGATGGGGTCTTGCCAAGTTGCCCTGACAGGTCTCGAACCCGCGGGCTCAGGCAATCCACTCACCTCAGCCTCCCAAATTGCTGGGATTACAGGCTGCACCACCGAGTTCAACTTAGAATTATTTTTAATGATCCAGGAAATAATGATGATATGTTGTTTAGAAATACGGATGGTTTAAATAAACACGGTATCATATCTTTGAATATCTATGTACATATCATTATTCTATTCCTCATTATCTCTTATATATGTCTTCTGTAGAGATATCCATTTCTAGATATGTGTGTGTGAATTTCATACAGCTATATTTTTACAAATAGGTTTCTTTTTGAAAGTAACAAATGTTGATCTTGATTCTTCTTTCCTATTACCAGTATTTTTAAAATAAAAATGTTTCATTTTGTGTCAAACAAAAGTTGTTTAAAGTTTATATAAAGGGTTTGTATTTTAAATGAATCAGGAAGGACAAGAATGATGTAAGTTGTTCGTAGTATCATCAGTATCAATATCTATAAATATAGTGTTCATTAAACTATTTTCCCTATTCTACAATGGAATACATCTTTTAGTTGCTAAGGTTTCTTGTGATATGGAGACAACGCACTCTGTATTAATAAAAGGCAACTAATAAGAGAAGTATACAAAACAACAAGTTTCTTTCTAGGTCCAATAAAGACAAATAGCTAACATTTCTCTAGGTTTTAAGAGAAAAATAAAACTAGAAATTAAGGATCATATATTTCAACTATCACTAACTTGTACTTATGTTTTTCAATAGAGTAAAGGTGCTTTTTTCTAAAGAAAAGTTGTTTAGAAAGATATCAAATATTCATTTTTCTCATTATTTTGAAATCACTAGAAGATGCTATAGTGTAACAAACTGGAACTATTTAACATACTAATAAAGAACTTTCAATTAAAATCAATATGAAAATTCTATTGATCTTTATGTTTCAAGATACAAACTAATTATAATCTGTCCCAGAGATGGGTAAATCTAAAGACTGCAAATGAAAATACTATAGTAGAAAATAATATTAGTAGCAAAGAGAAATGTTTATTTAACCTTTAAATATGACATGAAATCTATCTTGATTTTATTTCCTATGTTTTCTAAGTAAATTATTGGCAACTTAAAAAATTTAATTATTAAAGATTATAATTTAAGTTTATAATCTGTATATTACAATATGTTATTTGTCAAGATATCTTTAAGAAAATTGGACAATATATTAAGAATCAGAATATGAAAAGAGATTAACATTTATATTAATGCCATTACATGAAAATATATTAAATTATCTGTACTGTTTTAATTAATATCAAGATACAGTAATATTAAGACTTCACAACTGCTCTCAGTAGCTACATTTCCCTTTAGTGAACCTTAAATCAAGAATTTATTTATGTTCTCTCAAATTGGTACATTTGTCCATTTCTATTAGTTTAGTCCCTGTAGCTATGGGGCAATTTTTACTGAGAATTAGTATTTAAAAATAAACACTGTTTTGCTTGATTGAAAGTACAAATTTTGATTCAATACAGTGCATATAGAGGTTTTCTATACAGTCATTTTTTAAATAAACTTTTTATTCAAATATGCAATTCAGGGTTAGGTATACAAATGTTTGTTATGCGAGTACCCTTGTTAATGAGGTGTGCACCCTCCCTGGCATTTCCCACTACTGCCATTCCTACCCCTGTCCTCCCCTGGCAGTTTCCCACTACTGCCAGTACCTTTCTTATAGTATTACAATAGTTGTTCAAGGTCCACTTATGAGTGAGAACATGTGATACTCGGTTCTTTGTTTCTGTGACAGATCACTCAGTATTATAGCCTCTAAGTTCATCCAAGTTGCTGCGAAGTTCATAATTTTGTCCTTTCATCGTGTATATGTACCACTTTTAAAAAAAATCCAATCCTTTTTTGTTGGGCAGCCTGGTTGGTTCCATATGTTTGCTATTGTAAATAATGCTGCAATAACCATGTATGTGCAAGTATCTTTTTCACAGAGTCATTTGAGTTCCTCCGGATATATTCCTAGTAGGGGGGTTGCGGGGTTGTATGGGCAGTTGATTTTTAGATCTTTTAGGAATCGCCACACTGAGGCTGTACTAGTTTACACTCCCATCAGCAGCATAGAAGTGTTCCCTTTTACTGCATCCTCTCCAGCATCTGTTGTTTTTTGAGTTATTGATGATGGCTATCCTAACTGGGCTGCGGCAAAATCTCAGGGTATAAAATAAATGTGCAAAAGTCAGTTACATTCCTATACACGAACAATAGACAAACAGAAACCCAAATAAAAAGCACAATCCCATTCACAATACACACACACACACACACACACACACACACACACACACACACACACACACACACCAAATGAATACCTTGGCATCTTCCAAACCAGAGATTTGAAAACTTTTACAATTAAAAACTACAAAACCCTGCTCAAAGAAATCAAAGATGACACAAACAAGTGGAAAAATATTCCATGCTCATGAATTGGAAGAATCAACTTTGTTACAATGTCCATCCCACCTAAGTCAATCTACAGATTTAATGCAATACCCATCAAATTACCACCAGCATTCTTCTCATACCTAGAAACTACAATACAGGAATTCATATGGAAACATAAAAGACCAAGAATAGCCAAAACAATCCTCAGTAAAAAAAAAAAAAAAAAAAAAAAAAAAAGGAAAGAAAGAAAAAAAAAAGCAGGAGGTATCACACTACCAGACCTTAGACTATATTATAAAGCTACAATAACCAAAACAGCCTGGAATTGGTACAACAACAGACATATAGACCAATGGAAGAGGTTTTCTTTAAAAAGAATTGTCATTTGTCTTCTAGTGTTTCACCAATTGTGATACTTTGAGTCATTCACGTATCCTTTCTGGATTTTAGTGTTATTATTTTGTAAAGTACTATGAATACATAATCTTTACTTTTCTACATAGTTATAAAATAAAATGACTCTTCATCATATCAGTCACTTATATCTTAGCTTGAAAGATTTTACCTAAGAGCAAGTTTTGATAAGCTATTAGCTAGTATTTAATCACAAAAGTTTCACACCTATTAAATGATTAATTAAATCTTCTCAACAAATCTGTCAGGGGTAGATGATCATCTCTGTTTTACAGATATTTCAGAGGAGATCAAATGCATTCAGGGTGGTATGGCATAGACTATTTTACAGATAATTCAGAGAAGTCAAATTGTTGCTCTTGGTAACACATTGTTGATAAAATAGCTGGTATTCAAATGCAGAACTAGTCTTATTTTCCACTCCCAAATTCTTGTTTTGCATATCACCTCCTTATGCAGACATTGAGGTATAAAAAATAAAGACTTTTTAAAAGTATTATTATTTTTATTTATAAAGATATGGGGTACAATTCAGGGTTAGGTATACAAACATTGATTGTGCAGGTATCCTTGTTGATGAGGAATGCCCCTCCCTTCCCTAGCAATTTCCCTCAACTGCCAATACCACCTCCCCTCCCCTGACAGTTTTCCAAGCACTTACTGCCAAGTACTTTCTTATAGTATTATAAATTGCTCAAGGACTGCTTATGAGTGAGAACACATGGTACTCTGTTCTTTGTTTCTGTGATAGATCACTGAGTATGATCAACTCCAACTCCATCAAAGTTGCTGCGAAGTCCATATATTTGTCCTTCTTTATGGCTGCATGATATGTCACTGTGCATATGTACCACATTTTCTTTATCCAGTCCAGTTTCGATGGGCAACATGGTTGGTTCCATGTTTTTGCTATTGTGAATAGAGCTGCAAAGACTTCTAAGGCACTAAAAGGTGAGCATCACTAATAGAGTAAAACACAAAAGTTGGTGACTTGAAGAAAACAATGGAAAACAACGGAAGGTTTTAAATACTTTGAATTATCATTCCTTCCCTAGCCAGCTAACTGCAATTAGTTAACCTAAAAGTAAGTGGGTGTTAAATGTTACACTTATATATTATTTATAATAAGAATAATAAGCAAACTCTTTGCATTGTGTTGCATTGTTCCCCAGAGAAATAGCCTTTTCAGTAAAACAAAATTTGTACTGGAGTCTGTAGAAATGAGGATTTCTGCAATGTATCCTTTGTTTTTGATTCTTCTTATTGCCTCAATGGTCATGTACATTTTCGTGTGTAATGAAAGCTTTGTTTAATGTTTATTTGTTTGAAATTGAAATGGAAGTCCATATAGAATAATTGTAAGTAGCAATTTGAAAAAAGCTACCTATTTCATCAACTTTCTTAATCTTTGAATAAAAAGCCTGGGATAGCTGACATAAAGACATATTTTATGCAACTATTAATATGAGGATAAACAATAATAGCAACAATAAACATACGAATATATGAAAATTTTATAGGGAGATACAGACAAATGTATACATGTGTTGGTGGATTTACATTCCATCACACCCACACGGTGGTAGATGTGTAGCTAAAGTAGAATTAAAGTAAAATTATTCAATATAAATTTATTGCAGTTAACCATCTGTGATGAAATTCTCATAAATTCTCTTTAAGATTTTTATAAATGAGAAAAATGAAATACTAAGATGACAAACACAACATATTCATAAGCCATCCTTTTAAATAAGCTGTGATTCCAAGCTTCCATCTGCTTATTTGCTGGGTGACATAGAGCATTGCTTCAACGGCTGCACTTCGGGTCTTTCCTCATTTTCTGAATTAGCCCCTGCACTATAGAGACCCAGATAACATGCTCCCATGCTCTGTCAGCTTGTTCTGCAATAAATCATCAGAGGCAACAACATTTGTTTACATCTATTTCCAAGTGTCTCCTGGGAAAATCTGTGAGAAGAGAAAATATTGTCAAACTAACTTTTGTAACTTCAACTCTTACTTTCACACCTTTTTATCTTTTGTTTTTAAAAAATATGCCATTCTATGTATTATTTATTTTTTAATATTGAGAGAGAACTCAGTTGTAGTAAGGACCCCAGATCTTAACTCCTATGTTAGTTAGAACAAACAGCAATTAGTGACTAAATATTTAATGATATGATAGATTTTTTGCTCAGACTTATTGCCTTATCCATTAAATAAAAGCTGAAGAATGCTTGTTCTAACTATTCTTTCCTTTACTCATAAAAAGATTATTCCAATAAATCTTCCACAGAAAAGCCATATCCCTATACATGATAAAGAAATAAAAATCTTAAGCATATGCATAAAGTTGTAACTGAAATCACATTTTATGCATTACTTTTTAAAGTGCCTTTCATATATTAAGTAATAGTAAGTTACAAAGCATCAAGTAAACAAATATTCTCTGTCACTATATCAGTAATATTCCCACTTTAGCCTAGAAATCCAGAATTCTAGAAATAAAGAAGAAAATGTAGGGATTGTCTGTTTTAACCACATTCTGTTACAAATGAGGAATCAAAGTTCAAAGGGTTATGGGATTTGCTGAAGGTCACACAGAAAATTAGCACTAAACCTTTGAAGCTGTTTGCTCCAGCATTTTTGGATGCTTGTGAGTCAATAACTGAGCCAACTGCCCCATCAGATGGCCACACTAGAGCACCTGGCATATGGAATCTCTTCAGGGTGCTCACTCTTATTACTAGAGCTAAATTTGAAATGAAAGAAAGACACATGAAAACAAATCTGAGGGACTAGATTTGTTTTAAAGTGAGTGAAACAAAGGAAACTTTAAAAATATCCTGCATAACCTACAAGTAGCCCATCTTAATCAATTGACCAACCCAATATGTTTCCGAGCCCATGGGATAGTGAGTTATGCAGTGGAAAAAAATATCTTGAAGGTTGATATGTTTTGAATGCTTGCTTTGTCACCTACTAACAGTGTGACCTTAAAAAAGTGATTTTACCACTCAGAAATAACCACTTTGTGGTTACTTAGGTGAGATATTGAGCAACACACTCTTGCTTATAGATGTTAGCTCTTACCTCCCTTACATTGTGTTCTGCTTCATTATATAATCATAGACATGGCAGTCTAAATATGGCAATCAAGGAGACCTTCAGGAAGGATTCAGAGGTTGAGGTTTACCATTTGTCATAGTGGAGACCTATTCACATTTGAACACTGGTCAGGGATAACACCCGTTTTATACTCAGAAAAACAAAAACACAAAAGCAAAACACACACACACACACAAAGTATTCTAACTCCCAACATTTAAAAAAATAAACTTTCAGTTTATTTAAAAATAAATTATAATAAATAAACTATAATAAGTCTTGTAGCTAAAATGTGGCTAAGCAAAATATGAAACATAAAATCAGGAAGGGATGGGTTTTCCCTCCTCATTCTTTAGTCCAATATTTCCAAGTACCCCTTCTCAAGCTATACTGATTCACTCTCAAACCTACTTCTATATATTGTCTTACCCTATCAAAAGCTTACTTACAGGCATTATCCATAACTAAATATTTTGTTTTTGTTCCATCTTAGGACAATGTGCATTTTAACAGAAGGCTTTGCTGGAAAACAGCAAAAATGAGACATTAAGGCTCAACATGGGCCAGGTGGGCTCTTAATAGGTGTTGCATTATCTAGCCCTTAAAGTAATTCGGTGAGTTAGATATGGTTATTTCAATTTTTTCAGATAAGTAAAAAAAAAGGAAATAAAGACAATAGCAAGAAAACGTGTGTGGGAGTGAGCGTGTGTGCGTATATTGGAGACAGAGAGAACAGTGGGCATGTGTGGCGAGTGAACCAATCACATTGACTTTGCTAATTGGATCCTGGAACTCTTTGACTACAATTATAGAGTCAGTCTTTTCTGAACACACTATAGAGCTCACAGTATCTTGGAACTGGCTATTTTTTTTTTCTTCTTCTTCTCATGGCTGGCTAATCTCAAGAAAATCAGAGACCTTCCTTTTCTTCCAAGACCCTTGACTCCTAGTCCAATGTTTTCAAAACTGGGTATCAAAGCTCATGAAAATAGAAATTTACTCACCAAGTTACTGGAGTTATTCCTGTAGGTCATTCCCACTCCTTCTGTCCCCAACCAGTTTTGATCCTTATACAGCCACTGTTCTGTTTTTAATTCTGTGGTATTTCAAATTCCTGTACCTCCTTCTTGTTCACTCTGGTATTTTACATAATCAAAGTAAAATTTTATGGGGAAGATAATATGTGTGATCTCACATACTTTTTGGTGAAGATGATTCCCATGTGACAATTGACAAGTACAGGAAGTTGGGAGACTCTTATATCAAATGCTTGCAAATACAACCACAAACATTCACCCCACCCCACCTTCTTCCAAATAAGTTGCTGTTGCTACTAGGAAGATATGAATGATATTATGATGAAATTATTCAGATTTTCCTGCACATGGGGGTGAAAGGATAGCTTAAGAACTACATTTGATTACTTCTCTATTCATAAAAGAAAGATAATATAACTGCCATTCAGTACTTGTGTGATTTTAGCAAAGACAAAGAAAGCAGACTTTCAACCTGAAAAATATGTTTTTAATCTATATTTAAATCAGAAACGACTGATATACAACATATGCATTTAAAGAAAAAATTGATATACCCAAAGATCATACCTAACACCAGTAAGAATTATTCTGAATATTCATACAACCCATATAATTGTATATGATACTAAAGTTTGCAACCAAAAAAAAAAAAAATACTGATATCATAGTCTGCTCAGTGAATTTCTCATAGAATAACAAAGTCCAGGTTTAATATATTCACTCAAGGGAAGCATAACTTTTATTGCAGATTCTGATGATAGAAACAGTATTTTAAGTGATCGAAACAATTAGCAATAAACGAATTGAGAACTTTTCAAAGCATCATTATTGAGCACTTCAGAAAATTTGAGTGTTTGAAAGAAAATAGCTTATTTACTTCTGTCCTTTAATGAGACGAGAACATTGCAGACATCATTTCATTGATAAAATATTCCTGGCTAAATAGAGGATACAAAGGCAAATCTAGGATTTAAAAAATAATGTTCTACCATGCCCTTTTCCCTCTAGCCCTCCTTCCTTCCCTCCCTTTGTTCCTGTATCTTAGGGTTGAATACGTTTTCCGTACACTTTAGTTGCACAGAAGACAACAAGAAACTTCATAATTCCTTGATAGTCATACCAGCATTGTTTTCTTTCTCATTTTTTTGTAGCCAATTTATTTTCGGGGCTGATGTGTTTGATGGGATTTGAATATGCCATCGGGTAATGATTAGTATTTAAAAAGTCTTTGTTTATATTTCTCCTTTTTATGTTTTACACTAATGATGTGCAGTTTGATATTATACAATTATAATATACAGTCCATTGTATTCCTTTTTTAAATCCTAATTTTGTGACTGAAATAACTTCTAAATGATTTTACTCTAACCTGTAGTTCTTCACAATTGTTCCCAAACTATTGTATCTTTGAACCAGGAATGTGTACAGTTTATTCAAGGGCATTATACAAACTCATGTAATTCTTTTATAATTAGTTGTATGACATCAGACAAATACCATAACATTTCTAAATCTCAATTTCCTCATTGGTAAAATGGAAGTGATAATGTTATTTAAGAGATTAAATGAGATTACGCACAAAGGCATTTATCATGGTGTCTATTCAAAGAAAGAGCCAAGTAAATATCAGCCCTGATCCTTAACTTATTTTCTCCAATCTATGCAAAATATTGTACTCAAAGTGTTATGATTACTTAACTTATATAAAAATAACTCAGGGATTCAAGAAAATGATTTTGTTTCATTTACTCCTGCATAAAACATGACTGTAAAGATGTGAATGATGTTTTCAAACATATACATTCACTTGAATGCTATCCATTCAATTATCTTGGAAAATAAACACATATTTTAACAATTTTATCATTGCTCAAAACCCTCTTATACCTTATTGATGTAAAACCTTCCAAAGGCAGATTCTGAGTCTTATGGGGGGAAAAAACCCAGCATGATTGTTTTTATTTGACTAAAAATCAGACCCAGGTTTGAGGGGTGAAGAAGGTCCAGCGAGATACTCTATCTCATTGGAAAGAGCTTTGTAAATCATAACAAGCTATACAAATACAAAAT
Source organism: Carlito syrichta (assembly GCF_000164805.1). Taxonomy (NCBI): domain Eukaryota; kingdom Metazoa; phylum Chordata; class Mammalia; order Primates; family Tarsiidae; genus Carlito; species Carlito syrichta. The sequence goes on from NW_007253789.1 coordinate 863,784, forward strand.
GTCAGAGTGGAGTACTGAAGGATAAATATCCTCATTGAGATTATTAAAAATTTTGCCTCAGGCTTTTAAAGAGATTTTGAAAATCTCTCAGTGTTTTGAGTACTAGCAGCATCATTAGGACATATATAGGCTTCAAAGTGCTCACTGGAGGTCAACGATACCCATCTGAGCATGTAAAACTTAGTTGATAAAAAAAAATTCATTTATTCTATTGACTTTGCTCCTCAGCTTTTATCCATTTCTTACCATATCTAAAATTACCTTCTATCAACTGATTTTATCCATACATATTTCAGATTGCTAGAGCAAGTTCTTCAGTTTGTCTTGAAAATTATATTTCTCTAAAGTTGAGTGAGAAATTCTGCCATAGCAAACTAATCATGACTTGGGCTGAAGTTAAGCAAGGGGATATCATAGTGTTACCTTTTCCCAAGACTGGTTTAAATAAAGAGGTAAAGTTGAAGTAAACATTTAAAAAAATATGTTTAAGTTTGTAATTTGTGGACTGTGTTAGGTGAGTGCAAATGAGTTATTTACTGACTAGATCAAGAAACAAATATTAGCTGTGACATGGAAGCCTGAGAAAATGATATCCAGAATTAGCAGGTAGATTAATACTTCCAGTTTTTTCTTTTTTTTTTTTTTTTGAGCTGGGGTCTCACTCTGTCTCCCAGACTGGAGTGCAGAGGCTGCTCCCGGCCACCGCAGCCTCAACCTGCTGGGCTCCTGCAATCCTTCCGCCTCAGCCTTCCAAGTAGCCGGAATTACAGGCATGCGTTACCACGCCCGGCTGACTTTTTGATTTATTGTAGAGATGAGGTCTCGCTGCCCAGGCGGGTGTTGAACCCGCGGGCTCAGGCAATCCACTCACCTCAGCCTCCCAAAGGTGCGGGATTACAGGCTGAGCCACCAAGCCCAGCTTTTTTTGTTTTTTTAAAGCAGGATTTGTTGAGAAGACAGAAAGCTCCCACAGGGAGAGAGGATCTGAGGGGATTGCTTAATACTTCCAATTTTAATACATGTTTGAAAAGACAAAAAAATCTGATTGCACAGTTTAAAAACATTGCTATTTAAATTGACCATCTTCAGACCATTTTGTTAATTCAGAGCTTTTGATCAGATTTTTTCCTGACTTGGCAAAATTGGTTTTGCCTCACTAATATTTGCCGTTGACTGGGTTCTCTTCAGTCCTTTGACAGAAGTCAATTCAAATCTCCTTTTTTTTTTTAATTTTAGAAGTTTAGCACTTCTGTTTTCTATTTTGTGATTTTGTATTAGTTGTATTAGTTGTTTTCTTTTTTGTGATTTTGTATTAGTTGTATTTTCAACCTGATGTGATACCAGTGACCAAAAATGAACTTACCTCTCCCTCGAGTATAGCTATGGACATATCCTTTCAATGTCTACTGAGGCAACACCTTACAACTGGGAAATTAGGGATTTTGAGCAGCTCCATTAATGTGCAATTAGAACAAGAGCTAAAACATCATGTGCCACATTTTCTGCACTATTTCATGTATGCAGATATTTACAGGAACTTTAGAATGCGCGCGCTACCATGCCTGGCTGACTTTTTGATTTATTGTAGAGATGAGGTCTCACCGCCCAGGCGGGTCTCGAACCCACGGGCTCAGGCAATCCACTCACCTCAGCCTCCCAAAGGCGTGGGATTATAGGCTGAGCCACTGAGCCCGGCTCAACAGCAGACTTTAAAAAAAAGTAGCAAATAATGTTTAAAAATGGGTGACTATATCATTTTTTTTTTTTTGCCAGAAGAAAATGACCAATATCCTTTAAATGTTTCCACCAAATAATTAACAGCTTTATTGGAGATATTTCTAGAGCAAGTATGTGCTTTGCAACATAGCTAAATCTACTAGGCAAAGAGAGAGGACAGAGCCACAATACCAAAGATGCGTTTTAAATATCATGGAATACAAATCAAGTGCTACTAAAATACTCAGTTTTAAGGTTTGTCAGGGGCTAAGTTACAGCGGATAAAAATGATCAAGTTTCTTCAGTGAAAGTACATGAAATGTTCCTCAGCAATCTATTCTATAACTTACAGACTTTCAGCAATTTCCTTCTACAATTTGCAAAAATGGAAGGGTCTCTTGAAAATGCATGCATACTACTTGCCATTATGTACTTTGACTCATTTAATGGTTTTATAATTACAGTACTTCAAGAAATACTATGTACTCTTTTCATCGTCCATCAAATACACTTTCAAATGAAAACATTTTCAATTTAGAAAGGAAGAAGTTTAGATCCAAGAATAAACTTACAGATATACCAAATCCTTCTTATTCAAAGTCACTTCTGTGCTCTTCACATTTTCAGATTTAACGTATTAGAAGTTAAGAAGATTTAAGTTAGACTCAAGTAAGACATTTTAAGAGTCTATCATTAAAATGTTGATTTTTAGGAACTTGATGAATATTCCAAATTGGCGTCTAAGAAGTTAGTGTGACATACCTTTTTTTTTTTTTTTTTTTTTTTTGAGTTGGAGTCTCACTCTGTCGCCCAGACTGGAGTGCAGTGGCCGCTCCCGGCCACCGCAGCCTCGACCTGCTGGGCTCCGGCGATCCTTCTGCCTCAGCTTCCAGTAGCTGGAATTACAGGCACGCGCTACCACGCCCGCTGATTTTTGATTATTGTAGAGATGAGGTCTCGCTGCCCAGGCGGGTCTCGATCCTGCAGGTTCAGGCAATCCACTCACCTCAGCCTCCCAAAGGCGCGGAATTACAGGCTGAACCACCGAGCCCGTTACCCTTTTTTTTTTTTTTTGAGTTGGAGTCTCACTCTGTCGCCCAGACTGGAGTGCAGTGGCACGCTCACTGCCACCCCAGCATCGACCTGCTGGGCTCTGGCGATTTTTCTGCCTCAGCCTTCCAAGTAACCAAAGCTACAGGCACACGCTACCATGCCTGACTAATTTTTGATTTATTGTAGAGACGAGGTCTTGTCAAGTTGCTTGGGTGGTTCTCGAACCTGTGGGCTCAGGCAATCCACTCACCTCGGCCTCCCAGAGTGCTGGGATTACAGGCTGAGCCACCGAGCCTGGCCACCCATTTTTATTTTTTAGCAGTAGAAACCACTTCAGGGTCCACGATACTTAAAGAAACCCCACATATTAAAAAAAAGAAAAAAAAAAAACAAGAGTTGTCATTTCAAATGTGTGTGCAATTAGATTGAATCAAAATGCAACAGTAAAAAAATTGACTATTTAAAGTAAAATCAATGTATTGTGGGACTTTTAATACTTGTAAAAGTAAATCAATTACAGCAATAGCACAAAGGCTCAGAGGGAGA